>NW_022147065.1:1095520-1346135 GCF_002938485.1 Sitophilus oryzae | reverse complement strand
GACAGACAGACAGACGGAAGACAGACAGACAGACAGACAGACGGAAGTAAGAAGAAGTTTCACTTCAAATATACGCACATAGTGCACACACAATTTTTTTGTTTTGGCTTGCTTTTGAAGAAAACTATTAACACTTAGATATTCTTTGACAATTTTGAGTTTTTCTTCGAATATATGTAATAAAGAATAACAAAATGTGATGGTATCGAAACTATTTTAGCATTGGTACCCCAGCAGAATTTAAAGATGTTGAAGCAAGAGAAATGAACGGAAAATCGGCGAGGGCATTGGAAGAGGGACTTAAAGGCAGATATTGTGACATTTTCAAAATTGTATAAATTCAGTAATGTCAATATCACATATCTGGTTAAAATAAAGTATCTCAATTCTGTCTTATTTTTTTAAATTAGTGAATAATGTGAAACAGTGTGATAGTTACTGCTAAAATATATGCTGCAATAAAACACAGCAATAATTGTATACATTTGCTTGCTTGGTTAATGATTCCTTACTATGATTTGATCGCCGACATTTGTTGCCAGGAACCGTCTATGTTCGTCGCATCTTCGTCTCACCTCTTTGCCTATGTTTTTTGTGTTTTTTAAGTCGTACATTTAGTTGACGTTTTGTCTCTTAATATACGACTCACCGTACTCGCAAGATACTTGGCGAGAAAGGATGCATCTATCTAGTTCAGACACTTCTTAGAGTAATTCCAGGATTCCAGGCCATTCATTTCCAATTAATACTTCTTGGCTATTCGCCTGATCTTTTCTGATGTTCCTTTCAAATATAGAATCGTCAAGATGGAGAATATAGAATGTTTAGGAGTGGGACTTAATCACCGCTACCTTAGAGATCAATTGTGTGTTTCCTTTTCTTAACAGTCTCACGCCTTTAACAACAGCCAATATCTAAGACGGCTCCACAGGGGCCAGCTCTCCATACTCAACATCAACCGTATCAAAGTTCATGGCACGAACGGTAGTCGTCTCGGCGCACTCAGTGATAAGGGGTTCGGTGTTTCCCCATTTTCCCCTCAGAATCAAAAGAAGGTACCTAAATACGTTTATTTATTGTAAACATTAATAATTATAATATCAGTACCATTGGTTAAATTAATTCCAGATGATGACAGGTGAGTTGAATTTTTAGAAAGTAAATTTATTTCCTGAGTGCTTGAACTTGTTGAAGACCCATCATATGCCATAAATGTTACCCAAAATATTACATGACACTTTTTTCTTTGGAATTTTCTATATAGCTAGCTCTCTACTACTGTTTTAGAGCGCCAACCACCATGTCTTTTAACAGTTAATAAATCCACTCCTGAATCTGCAAGCAACGACGCAGACGATCTACGGAAACAATGTCCAGTGTATTGTTGTGGATTTGGAAGACTTAGGAAAATTCTATTTTATACGGCATTTTCCCTAAAGTATTAATGCCAACGGGTTGCTTAATACATTTTCCATTTCTGTACCCCACAAAAAATCGAGTATGCTCTGTGTTGCTTGGCCGCATAGCTATATATCTTCGAACCATTTCCACCATATTTATTCCTTCAACATTCCCTTTCGTTATAAAAAAAATCTCATGATATCTTTGTTTTCGTAAATTGAATAATGACATGAATGCATTGTCCTTCATCTTTAACATTTTGCAGCTGCAGATTTGTCAACTCGATACGCCGGCAGGCTCCCGTAAGTCCCACTATCAATGAAACTTTTGTCAGGAAATAAGTTTTATCATCGGCTTCCAACAAAAAACGAGTTATGTCTTCTTTTCTTAAAATTCTCGATTTTTTGACCGAAATCCTTCCGATTTTCTTTTTAGAAATGCAATTAAATAGACGTATTTACTAATATCTGTATTTTTCTTCACTGATATAACTGAACGTAGCATGGAATAATATACCCAAAGTGATGAAGCCTTCCTATGTTTTGAAAGATGTTCAAAATATGCCAGGAAAACATTTTCGTTAATACTATCCTTGATTCTTTTCCCTTTACACCAATCTTCAAGTTTTACATAGGCTTGCTCGTACGTTTGTCTTGATTTTTCGACAACGATTTGCGCAATGCCTTCAATATCCGAAGGGACACTTTCAGAATCAGAATCACCCACATTAGTATTATTTTTTGCTTTTTGCTAAAACTGAACGTTTAAAACAAAATTGAACATCAATAATTAAACTCATGACCAAACCAAACCAAACCTGATAATTTTGAATTTTAATTTTTATGAGGATATCTCTGATATTTTAAATTAAATCAAATCTCTTTGGATCGTCTCTCGTGTCTCGTCTTAGATTAAATTTTGAATGATACACGTTCGATACGAACTTTTTAATGAAACTTGTGTAACTAATCCACTCGGCTAGTGCCTCGTGGCTTAACGTTACACGCGTTTCATTATGATGTTCGTATCGAACTTGTATCATTAATAACTATATATGTAACTTAAAATCAAAACATAACAATGAAGTGTTAGTTGTAACATAAATGCTACAGAAGTACGAGTTTACAGTAATTGAAACATTCCTCTCCAATTCCGAAATATTGTTTATTATTATGACTCTCTACCAGAACTCCAAACGTGATATCCAACTAATGTTTATTAGTACTTTTATATTCGACGATTGACACTCCACTTCTTCGAACTCGTTTAAAA
Organism: Sitophilus oryzae; assembly: GCF_002938485.1. NCBI lineage: Eukaryota > Metazoa > Arthropoda > Insecta > Coleoptera > Curculionidae > Sitophilus > Sitophilus oryzae. The sequence continues at coordinate 1,343,462 of NW_022147065.1, read as the reverse complement.
TAAAACCGTCAGTTTCCAGAGAGCAAAAACTGAAACCGAATCGTATCGTATATTAGGTCCGGTTGAATTCGCGGTCGCGACCTTCGGTATTTCTGGATCGGGGACGTCAACCTCGTTTACTGTTTGTCCCGTCGCATTCCAGACATTGTCTATTCACGCAATAGCCGCCGAAAAAGGCCGAACCAGATTAAGGACTGACGAGGCCCTTAAAAGGAAAAGGTTCGTTCTGGTCGCTTCTCGTTACGTGTATGTAAAAAGAGTTCCTGATAAATCTCTCAATTTTATGGTCGTATTTTTGCTAAAAAAAGGTTCGTCGGATTGTTTTTTAACCTAAGACCTGGAACATATTGAAGATATTATAGATCGTAATTCAAATCGAATTGAGGTATTCATTTTCCTAAATTTTTATAGATACTCTTTTTATAATTGGGTTAGGACCAAAGAAAAACTCAATAGAAGTCTTTGTTTAAATTGGTCGATGCTTTGCAAAATTGATTTGCATCATCAGAACAATTTAAATATGAACCGTCTTTGTCATTAAATAAATATACGATGGTATAGTGCAGTGATGGCGAACCTATGACGCAATCTTCCACTACCTTTCCAGTGTTAACTAGCCAGTGTTAACTAGACAGTGTTTCCAGTGTTAACCAGTTCTCCACTACCTTAATTTAGGAAAATGAATATTTCAATTCGGTTTGAATTACGTGAAGGTATTTATGAAAGTTCATATAAAGATTGTAATCAGAAATATGTTGGGCAAACTAAAAAATCAATATTAACTAGATTTAAAGAACATATGGCTCAGATAAGATATGGCAGACCGGATAAATCCTCCCTTACACAAATTACAGGCAATTAGATGCATATGAGAGCGTCAAAATTAATAAATGTAAAGGTAATATGAACAGAGACAATTCCACCAGTTCCACCAATTGCTTCCAGTTCTCTGTTCCTATTGCTCTAGTTTCGGTAATTAATTGTTGTGCTCGGTTGATTTGTGATCACTTGGCTAGTTTGGCCACACCTAGTCGGTGCCAACTGAGCGTCTATATAAATGATTAAGTTATAGATATTAGTTTAGTTTTAATTATCTGCTGATGATGCTAATAATATGGTAAGCCAAACGCGCGCCCAGTTCAAAAGTAAAGTGTTTTGATTCCAACCACCGACTGTAATATAAGTGTACCTTTTTCATTACAAACAAGACACTTTGTAGTAGGGTTGCCACCTGTCCTTTTTTGAAAAGGACAGCCCTTTTTTAGAACAAATTGTCCTTTTTACTTTTTTAGACCTAAAAAGTCCTTTTTATTTACGTACATATTTTCCCTGAGAAATTATCTACAGCAACAAGCAATATTCCTTTCGCCCAAATTTAGTTAGACATATTATAAAACTTATAAATTAATGTTTTTTTAAACGTCAAAAACGTATTCATTTTTGCGACGTGATTGCAAGATAACAGCCATTTTAACGCCTAGGCATAAAAGTAAAGCACTTTTACGCAATCAAAAGTACAAAAATATATTATGAAACTGACATAAACTGTCAAAATCCAACGAGTGTGACCAGAATTTCTCGATACGAAAAAAAAACGGTGTCCAGTTGGCTTGGAAATAAACATCGATGACATTCTCCATATAATTTTACATATAAAATGACAGCGATCTTCATTTCATAGCCATCGCTGACGCCGTTTTTTTTCAATCATGCGGTACTATTGTTTAGAATCTGTGTTTAGAATCAGCAACATTATTTAGAACCCCCCTTCTCCAACCCCGAATCTCAGATGATAGATTAGGATCTATCGTATGATCGAAAAAAAAACGGCATCCAGTTGGCTTGGAAATGAACATCGCTGACATTTCCCATATAATTTTACATATAAAATGACAGCGATCTTCATTTCATAGCCATCGCTGATGCCGTTTTTATTCGATCATACAGTATTTTTAACCATTTTGATCTTAAAAAGAGCTTTTCACAATTTTAAAAAGCAATTTATAATCGGCGTTTCACATAACAACTTACCCCCCTCTCCCCGTTCCTTTTCCATAGTCCAATGTCCTTTTTTTACTTTGCAAAAAGGTGGCAATCCTACTTTGTAGGGATCTAGATATTAAAATATCCTTAATGGAAATTCAGAAGTCTCCTGTTAGAGACAATTTTACGTCTCGACAAGAACAGAAAATTGGAAGAGATAAACCGAGTAATCGAGTGTGTAGTGTTCACTAGATCTGAACAAAAAGTGTACACAGTGCTGGAGGTAGTAAAAGCGAACAATGAATGTTTAAGAAAAGAAGCATTTTAGTACGATTGAAATAACATTGCAAAAGGATTTCAACTTCTTAACGATAATATGTTTAACGAACTGTTAAATTGTCAATATATTAAGTATATAAATTTCTAAAAATAAAAGTTGTGTTTGCGGGATATAACAGATTTTTAATCTGATAATTTTGTTGAATTTTATAGTTTGTCATAAAAAAGGGACAAAATTTTGTTGCAGCGACTTTTCAAGCAAATCTGAATATGTTCTCACAAAACGAGTTTATACAGCACTTATCGTTACAATGCATTAGCATCAATAACATGTTAAAAAGGACATTTTATTGAGATTAAAGTTATGAGAGGAAACTTAATTGAAATTAAATTCAAAGGGACGATAAAGAGGATAATAGTTTATGGAAAAAAAGTTAGAGATCAGACACACACACAATGGCAAATATTTATGTATTTTTACTCTTTACATTTTCTACTTCTAACGACAATTTGAAATATACCCACTGTATGTGCAAAAGAACAGGCTAGAGAGCAGTCTGATTATTTAATTGATTCTAACTAAACATCTACTACTCATTTTGACATATTTATGTGTCTTTTCTACATATTTGTATTTCTAATTTGTTTTGTTAATATAGTAAAGTCAAATTATACATGACTTAAAATACATAAAATTATCTCACTCTGTATATTAAAACTATTTCCTTATTTGATCCAATATTAAATACGTTAGTTTACTTGGCATGCTAATCTATTCTGTTCAGTTCTGTATAGTTCTGTCTTTGAGTAAATATACTCTAATTATTATCGCAGCTTAACACAGCCTTATAAAGTCTTGTTTGTTCCATAAACGCGCTTGGTACTTCGTTGAAATGTAAATATGTACAGTTTAGCCACATTTTAACTTATTATTGGGGTCCTAGTTTATTTGAAGTATATCGTTATATTAAATTTGGATATTATAACGTTTGAAATGATTGTATTTATAAAACAAGTTGCATTTTCATATTCTAAACTTGTTTTTTTAATAATTATCAAACATCTTCGAACATTTTGAATGTTGTCTATAATCAATTTTTTACAAAGGAATCACCAATACGTGGTGTCTTTCCCTTACTCCTCGGCAGAAAGGCCGTGATTGTCGCCTCTTTAGAGATGTTTTCTCCCTTTACTGCAATCAGTCCCGGCCCCTGTCAATTCTTAAGCTTAGGTGTAGTTTCCACCAACCAATCCGCCAATTCTTGAAATGCACAATCGATGAAGTACATGTCCACACGAAAGTGTATCGCCGCAAGTCGCAGCCGACCCACATTTTGTAGATAGTTGTTTTGTAATCCGCTCACTACTACCATGATACAATTAGTACCTCGTCCAGTAGCTTCATCCTCTTCTAGAGCCAGTTGCTGGTCGCTGGTCAGTGCAGCGTCTGGGTAATCTTTTGGCAGTACCGCCATTTTCACTTGTCTAGCAATAGTGGCAAAGCTGATGATACATCCCTGCTTGACTCTCGGTGTTGGACGGCTTTCCATCCTGGCTTTTTTCTATTCTTGTCGGAGCAGAGGTGAGAAGTTATTGCTCCCTCTCTTGCCCTTTGGTGGAGATGCGCCAGGCTGTTTCTTGGTTCCTTTATTTTCTTTTTTTTCGAGTGGTGCTTTTGCTTTTGCTTCCTCTGGAGAAAGTACTTCATGGAGCAGTCGGAGGTGTCTCCGCTAAGACCTACTCTCAGCGGATCGCCTGGTTGACCCAGAACGGGTAGACAAAACGGTAGCTTGTTGTGTCGCTTGTTGGGTCTAGAGGTAGGCTCCCGACCCTTACTAGAGGAGGTAGTAGTTTGTCTGAAAAAGTATGCGCGTCTTTTTACAGGGCAAAAAATGTCGTAAATACTAGAAGGACCATTACGAAAGAAATTCGGTCGTCGGTTGCAAAATGTTTATACTAAAATTTATGTAGGGCTGGGGGTAGTTTTTGCTCTTTCCGTACTTTTTCTTGATTTTGTGAAGGTCAAATGTTAAAGCATTTAGCAAAACATAAACTCTCAAAATATCATTCAAATTGGGATAACGGTTCTTAAAATATCTGAAAAAATGTGTTTATTATTGATGTAAATTGCGTCTAATGAACTTATTTTGATTTCAAAAATACGTAGTAGTTCTATATCTGCGGAATATTGGGACACCCTGTATATGCAACATCGAACTTATCATCTGCGTATTATTGGAGAAGCCTGGTGTTGTAACTTATTGACAGGAAACAAAAAAAAAAAAGGTTTTCTTAATTCTCCATCTTCAGAAAAGTCTTAGTACATATTATTATGTTTAATGATTGTTTGATGATATCTCCATAGTGACGTTATCGTTTTCATTAGAACAAAGATTAGAACAAAATTGGATTGATTATGCTTAGTTTTGAAATCAGGATGGCAAAGCATCTGAAATAAATCAATGTAGTAATTGAGTTGGCCGGCCGTAGCGCAAGCAGTTAGTGTGTCGATCTGCGGTGCGAGAGATGGGGGATGGTACTGGGTTTGATCCTCAGCCAGTTCGGTCGCTTTATTTATTTAAATAAAAATATTTATTTATCGAAATAGAGCGACCAGCTCAAGGAAGGCAATGGCAAACCACCTTGAATATATTTGCCTTGTACAGCCTCTCAAATAGTGCCGTTCGGATTCGACGATAAACTGTATGTCCCGTGTATTTGTGAAATACTGATGACACACATCACCAGTACAACTTAACCAACGGAATTTTGTGCCGGAGAGTATATTAAACCCTATAAAGCCTTAAATTAATTTCCTCTATTAATTTCATTTCCCATTAAACGATTAATATAATAATTGTACTAAATGCAACATTGTAAATACCGGATAAATTGACTTAAGTCGAATACAATGAAAAATTGACGTTGCTAAATATTTTTTTCCTAATTGGATACCGCGTTCGCTTTGTATCTTCCGCTTTCGAAAGAATTTCGTCGAGAATTTTATAACGATACCGCGGTCCGCGAATTCTCCGTCCAAATTTAACCCGAATAACGGCGAAAGTTGGAAAATATGCGACATGGAACTCGTTAGGGCTCCGTCGTCTACGTACCTCTACGGCGATGCCTTCGAGAGAGAAGAAGACGAAGTAAAAAAAGGGTTTTTATCACACAATGGGCCTCGAAACAAAAGAGGTGCTTGGCGCTCGAGCGGATATGGTGGGCTGGAGTACTTCCCACATGTTTCCGATTATATTAGTATGTAAATTTCGATTCGTAGTTGCCTTATAGATACGGAAGACGGAAACGATGGTTGTTACATAATGTAGAACTATGCCAAAGAAACAATTTTTTTGAAAATTCTGAAAGCATGTTTTGTGTTTTGGTATTTAACTGTATAATATAATCATAGTTTAAGGAAATTTTCCTTATATATATATATATATATATATATATATATATATATATATATATATATATATATATATATATATATATATATATATATATATATATATATATATATATATATATATATATATATATATATATATATATATATATATATATAATAGTTTCCTTATACTATGATATAATTATACATACATATATAAAATATGCAAATTTAGTAATAATAAATTAATTAATTCTATTTTAAACATATTAGCACATGGCTGCTCAAAACTAACAAAAAATCATAGTATTTAATCCTGACATATTTTACAATCTTACAGGGTGGTCCGAACTCTATTTCGGAAACTTCCGCAGCATATTCTGCAAATAAAAATAAGAAAAACAGTTCTTATAAATGTTTGTCCTAAAATGCTTAGTTTCGGAGATACAGGGTGTAGAAATTTCATTTTTATTTTGATTTTTTCCAAATAATTTCTGAAGTAACGTCAATATTTGGATGAAAATTGGTGCCTGAGAGTTTTTTGGGTGCCACCTACATGTGTTTTAACTGTTTTGAAGAGTAATTATTTTTCATCCATACCTGTATAAAACTCATGAGTGAAAAAATATACATTTTCGTAACTTTTTACGTAAAAAATGTCTCTTGGTAAAAATCGCTACGAGCAACCGATCTCAAGATACTTAGAATGGAAATAGTCAAATACATATTATTGACAAAAAATAAACACGGCGCCGTTGAGTAGATAGTTTGTTTAACTTTTAATTTTTTTAAAATAATAAATTTGGGAAATTTTGATTTTTTTAAATTAATCATAAATTTTTCTGCGAAAATGACGATAAAACAGTTTCTGTTGAATTTTGGCACAAAAACTGGAACAAAATATTTTTGTAAGGTATACATAATTTAGGTGTTTCAGTATCGATATAACTTTCAGAATACTAAATTAGTTATTTTTTATTTTATTTTTATATTGACGATATTTTGCGACGGGTCTGTCAGCGGCGCTTCGCCTTTTCGCCGAACTGGTTTGGCGGCCGGCCGGCGCTACGCCCTCGGGGCTCGGCGAGCAGCCCTCCACAAAGCGATCGGACACGCGATACAAAGCGGAACGCTCGCGCCTAGATAATCGCCCGTCTAACAGCATAATTCTTGTAATCGCATCCAACAAACCATCCATCAGATCGGCGACGACACTTATGCGCTCTTTCGCTCATCTCTCTCGTGTTATTTTTAAATTTTATTTTAATAAAAGGCTCCCTGGGGCACTGTAATCAATTGGGAATCACTAAAGTGAAAATGCCTTTTTCATAACCAAATATATACGATAAAATTTCTTCTTCTTCTTCTTTTACTTTATTTGAGATCTCTAGGCGATCTGTTAATTTTAAGGTTGTCTCTTGTGAGATGGACTTGGATGGAGATGGAGTTCTTTGTTAGGTGAACTGCCAACTGTCTTTCCATCTTTTTGGAGGTCTTCCCGGCTGTCTCTTACTCATGGGTTTTCCCTTCAAGAGCTATGCGTGGTAGCTTGTTTTCTTCCATGCGTTTTACGTGTGCAAACCATTGTCTTTTTCTTTGCCAACCCGATCTCACTACGTTCTGTATTCCACATTGTTGTCTGATATTTGTGTTTCTAATTCTGTATCTTCTAGTTTTCCCCATTATGGTTCTTAGGTTCTTCATTTCAGCGACTCTTAACATGATTTTGGTCTTATTTGTTTCCTCCTAGATTTCTATGCCATATGTCATTATTGGTCTGATGCAGGCCTCATCAATTTTAATTTTACTGTCTGTTCGCATGAAGGGGTTTGTTCACATTATTTGTCTCTGACATCCTGACATGGCCGTTGCTCTGTTTATCTGGCTTCTCCGATCTTTCTCTGGATTATGGTAGTGCGAGATATCTATTCCTAGGTATCTGAACTGTGATATTTGCTCAATAATTTTGTTTTCTACTACCAGTTTGCATCTTACCGTCTCTTTAGAGAAAGTTAAGTCTTTAGTTTTTTCTGTGGAGATAATCATATTTAATTCTCGGCTTACTTGATAGAATTTATGAAGCTGTCTCTGCATATCGCCCTCTGTCTCGGCGATAATGGCTGCATCATCAGCGTAACACACCATGCTAACTCTGTTGTGTCCCATTCGATAACCAATATTCATCCAGGTCGCCTTTTCTATGACGATGTCCATTAAAAGATTGAATAAGAAGGGACTAAGGCTGTCTCCTTGTCTAATGCCTCCTGGTGTTGGTATGTCTCGTGTTGGATTATTCCCTGCTTTCATTTGAGTTGTGTTATCGATATTTAGCTTTCTGAAGAAATGTTACATCACGATTAATCAAAGTAAAGCAAATAAATTATTAAAATTATAAGCTTTGGTCACATTTTGAATTTTTTAATACGACTTGAAATTCTAAAATTTTTGTAATTATTTGCATAAAAAAATCGATACCTATATTCTTATTCTATCTATAGTCACACATGCATTATCTAAACAAGTGCATTAGGTAAATGTCTCTTACCTTCAAATATAGCAAATAAATGCTCTAATTTCCATTTTTTCAGAAACTCCTTTAAAGAATCCATATATTCTAAAATTTGTCCATAAAATGTAAGAAGTACTTCCTAGCGTATTTTGTTTATTATCTTAAAACAAAGTAACTTGCACTTGGTTGAATGAAAATAGATTCAAGAGAAATTTTCGAATTTTTCAAGAGAACCAGTTTTCTTGAGTTAAGAGAGTTTTTCTTCAGGCAAAATATTTTCTTTTACGCTAAAATAAATTTTCTTGTCACTAATTTTTTTTTTCAAGAACGATGACGACTTTAGTTCAAGTCTATTTTTTTATCAGTGTACGGTTAGGGCCCTCTCTTCCCAATTATTTTCAACATGAGGCGACTTCAGTGTCTCATGAAAAACATCTTTAAACCGTTTTACTTTTACACTATTTCAATATATTCAGTTATTTTTTTTATTCCAATCTAGGTCTTGCAAACCATGTGCATTGATATAAAGATAACCGAGTGGCGAGTGGTACCTCAGTGACAGCGGAGGCCTTAAATTTATGAGCGGTTTCTTCATTCATTTTTCTTTGATGTTTTCCGTATTTTAGAGTTGAGCATATGATTTATGTAAAAAATAATATAACGAAACTAAGTGATAATTCTAATGAAATTAAATGGTAATTTTAGTGATAAGTATACGAATAAAGCAATAATATATTTCTTTATGTAAAGGACCTAAAAATCTGGTTTATGATAGCTGATCAAGTTATTGGTAATAAATAGCCTTTAAACAAAAAACCATTTAGTTATTGTATTCAATAAAAGCTACCTAAATTGGAATTTATCCAGTAAAGACTAAAATGTAGTTAAAATAACTATTATAATTTAAAAAAAAATTAAATCTTGACCCAAAAAGTTATACGGCTTGAAACATCATTAATATTGGCCACCTAAAAGCAAGTTACCGTTTTATTTTAAATGGAACACCCAGTATATTATTCCGATACTCATTGGGGAATTCATATACTCTTCAATATTCTATTAAGGTTGCCTACCTCTTAGACATAGATTTTCCTAGATATTTTAATTTTTATAATTTTGCTTCAGCGGATCTTTATTATTTAATAAAATCTAGGTGGGTGTGACATATCTTTTATTAATTTAATAAAAATTAAAGGATGCAGAGTAAAATATTCTGCAGTCATAAAAAGATACGCGTTTAAAACATATTTTAGTTATTACAGAATTAAAACTAGATATAATTATGTGACAAAAATTAGCTAGATAAAATCAAATACCCAAAATGCTTCCTTTTCTGTTCATTGCACAAAATGATCATATTTTCAAGAGATATTTTTATGTTAAAAAGCATATGTTGAGCGACATATACTCACAACATTTCATTTCAATACCAACTGTCGCATGTCGTTCTCCTTGGAGCCTCCGTGGCTTATGAAAGGCGCCACCCTGTAGAACAGAAAAATTATGAGCTTTTCAAAATTAAGGGAAATAATAATCTTAGTAATAGCCTGTTTTTGAATTTTATTTTTAGAACATGTCTTAATAATGTTTTTTTTTTTTTGTTGCAGGTCAAACGTCTCTAAAAGGTAAGAGATACCAAACATGAGTATTACATCTACAAATGGTAAAATACACATTAGATATATTTGGTTTCATATTTTTAGCGCGTCTTGTGAAAGTGTAATGTTAAAAATAGAAACATCTTAGGCATATAATATTATGTTATACTCATACATATGTATAGTAACATATATTACCACTAAAATGAATTCATTCATAAGCACAGGTATTTTGAGGGAATCAAAAAAGCAGCAAGTTTACAGACTAGCTGATTAGCTCGCAAATTATACACGGGGAATGTTAAATAAGTGCCCATATTTTTATAGGTGGTATATATGTTACGGTTAAGGTGCGATGTACCGGTTAATGTCGACATTACCGTAACCACCGTAATAACAAGGCCGGACAGCTGTGACGTAAAAATCTCGTGACGTAACCAACTGGACTCTATTTAGCAGCGTTCATAATTACCCGATAAAAGTTCAAATTGTGGATCTTTTTTCACTCGCCAGATATATTTCGAAGTTTTAAAATGTCTTTTCCGAGTTTTTAAAAATATTATAGTATATAAAAATAGTTTTAATAGAATACGGAAAAAATCATACCAGTCAATAAATGTTTATCTCTCACTTTTTATCAATCAAATTTAATAAAGGAATATTTAAAGTTCACAATAGTGTATACATAATATGAGAAAAAATCAATAAAAAAATAGATATTTTTTATAGTATATATTATGTATTTTATCGATATTTCACGCCCCCTGCTCCGGGGCGACGGCGCGGCATCGCGTGGCGGCGCCTGTCGTACCGCGTAGGGGAGTGGTATTGCCGCAGTTGACTGACAGTCATCGATTTATCGGTGGGTATGCGGACGCGGTAATTATAATCGATAATAGAATATGTTTCTTTTATCGAAATCTACTAACCCTGAAAATATTTGCATTTATTTAAGACTCACCCTGTATATCTTTAAATATCTCAGAATCCAAAACTTGTAAACATATTTAACCCTTATAAGAAATGCCTTATTTTGTGTGTGATTCATAAGTAAATATATAACTTTGGTGTGGATCTTAGTTCTGACACACCCTGTACATTTGAAAATAATTTTAAATTATGCACAATTCCTCCCTACATATACCCATAAAATATTTTGTTTCCACATCTTTCCATTTCGTATATAATCAACCGAGGCGAATGAGGTGCGCCACCCTGTATGTATAATGGTCACTTGACTCACTTGCTTAAATTAAGATGATATTGCTATGCCTAGTTTGATGTCATTATTTTTCGATCACTTTGTAAGTAGCTACTCAAAAAAAAAGTAAATAAGCATCGTAAACTTATCGTAAATCTCACATAGTCCTTCGTGTCGATAAATCTCGTGTCGATAAATCGACTTTCAATTAAGAAAAAACAAATACTCCATACATAATAAAATAAATTGGCCGTGCAAGAGGAAGAAATTCAAACGATCCGAAAATAATCTTTTGGAGAAAGGAGCGAAACGTAAACAGAGTCGGCCGTGTTTCGGTTCAGAGCCGCTTCGAAGAACACCTTTGTGGACAATAAAGTTGGCTGGCGAGGGGCCCGGGGCCTCTATAAATTGTCGAAAACGGTCTTTGATGTACTCCACTGAACCCATTTGTACGTCAGTGGTACCGCTTGTTTACCTTTTCGAGAGGCCTGTTTTGAATTCGACTCATTTCGGTTGGATACTTGACGAAACAAGACCCGAATAAGTAGAGTTGCTCTAAAGGGCTTTCTTCCATTTTCTTGTATTACATAAGATGCTTAAACATGCTTTAACCATTTAAAGATAATTGGATGAACTTTTTTTAGCTGAAAAAACAACTAAACATCCAGTATATCGGGTGCGTCTCAAAAGTGGCTCACCCCTCAGTTAAAAAAACGAGATTTGGTATGTTATTATATGACATAAATTAGGATTGATTGACGTATTCAATTGTTTTCGATCGCTTCCTGTTTCACCGGAAATTACTGCAAATTTTGATTTTTAAATGGCACCCCCGGTATTTTTTTACTTTATTCGATAGGAAATGACCCTCATAGAAGATTATGACATGACGATCGATGACATTTCCCATATAATTTTACATATAAAATGCCAGCGATCTTCATTTAATAGCCATCGCTGACGCCGTTTTTATTCGATCATACGGTACTATTTAAGACAGAATGGAACAGTACGTGCTTCTGCGTCTATTTAGTCTATTATAAGAGTCCCATTGCTGCTTCACTCTTTACAGTGGCGTACCCATTATAATTTTTTTTATAATTCCGACATTACTACTCTTGTAGCTTCGATTCCACAAGACGTCATGCGGATGGCTAAACGTAGACTTTCACTCCTTGCGTCCGCTCGGTAAGTGATCGTCAGCCAAACTCATCTGCCTCAAAAGTCTTAGGGATACCAGGATAACAGCCTTCTGTTTGTTGGTGGCCAGATTTTCGGATGACTCTTTTACAGTCTAGTATTCTCTGTAGTTCCGTTATTAAAGTGTCTTTTGTTCCACCCAAAACACCAATAATTTAACACTACAAGATTCACGCCATAACCAGGGATCAGAGTCTACGTAGTAGCTGTTGGTATTTGGCTTTCTTCTATTTATTTTTCTTCTCGATGTTAGTTTCTGCTGGGGTTGAAAATTCTATAACGTGTACGGAATTGCACTATTTGTCTAACAGGACTAGATCAGGTTTGTTAGCCTGAATGCGTGTTATGGTGGGAAATGCGTAATTCCAGTATATTCGGCAGTTGCCATTCTCCAGCTTCACCTCAGTATCGTCCGAAGCAAACGTCTCATCAATACCGTATCAGTGCCGTAGATGATAAAAAGTATAAAGTATAGAGTACACATAACACTGAGTTGTGCCGTTGGATGTAGGTGGTGGCAGCGTGTACGAAGCAAACAGACAATAGATGCATCAGGGACTCAGGGTGTTGTCTACATACTCTACAGATAGTGTCACTTATGTTGGAGAATTGGTCACAATAGGCTAAGGTGTTAATCACACCATCCTGGCAGGCAAACAAGAATCCTTTTGTTTCAGACTTTAAACTAGCCGACCAACCTCAAGAATGAAAATGTTTGTCTTTTAGATAGTTGAAGTGCTTCCATATTTCTGTAGAATACACCATGTTGAAGTATGTTGATATGATCATCTAAGAACCTCCCTTATTCTGCTTTTCTGCTATTCTTATCATGGAATTAACGGCCTGTCGTTGCAGCCTTGTGACATATTCAAAAGTTAACATATGATACGTCATTCTATTCAGAGTATGTAGAATATTTAAGGGGAGTTTATCACCGCGATCTTACAGATTTATTGGGTGTTCCCTTTCTTGAGCTATAACGAGTTATAACTCATCATACAGTCTCAGAGCTTTAATTCAGACCATTCGGAGTATCATTCTCTATTTAAAAGTCAAAAGTTATAGTCATTTTTGGCGAAACAGAAAGTGACTGAAAACAATTGAATACGTCAATCAATAAATAAATCAACAACACCTACAAAATCTCAATTTTTTATCTAAAATAATAAAAAAGTTATTACTATATTATGGTACTACTTTATATGCAACTATACCAAATGTCAGCCAATCGAGAGTCAGGAAGTGGTTCTAATTCAGGTTACAAGATTTGACCCACCACTAATATACTAAGAAAAGATGCGTACAATTTATCTTAGATAGGAACTATCGAAGACAGGAAATTGCCGTAACCATCAATAATTTATCCATCGAATAATTCGAAGTTGGTCAAAAAATGCCTAGAGAAGCTCAACAAATTAGGCAAAGAAAATAAAGTCCTCCTACTCTGGGTGCCTGCTCACCAAGGGATAGAAGGCAATGAAAAAGCAAATGATCTAGCTAGGAAAGGAGCGAACACTCCACTAACTGGACCAGAACCGTTCTGTTTTCCAAACGGGAACCAACTGAAAGCGGAACTGAAGAATCTGGAAGACTCCATCAGTAACTTGGAATGGGTGTCCTCCAACGGTCTAAGACACTCGAATAAGTTCCTCAGAAGTTACGACCGAGAAAAATCAAAGATTTTCCTTGATTTAAGTAAAAATAATCTTCGGATTATCATGGGGTTTCTAACAGGACACTGTCTCCTCAAAACACCTCAGTAGGCTGAACCTGAGAAACAACGGCGAATGCAGATTCTGTGGGGAAAATGGGGAAACACCAGAACACCTTATCACTGTGTGCGCCGAGACGACGACCATTCATGCCATGCTGCCCTCTGTGGAGCCGTCTCAGATACTGGCTTTTGTTAAAGCCCTGAGACTATGACGAGTTATAACTCGTTATAACTCAAGAAAGGGAAACAGACAATAGATCTACATATAAGGTCGCGGTGATTAACTCTCCTCCTAAACATTCTACATTCTACAACATACTAAGACGTAATAACTAAATAAACGCTTGATGCACAGAAACTATAAATGCTATTCATTTGTCAGACAGATATAACCCAATTAAATTAGAAATCAAATAAAATTACTTGAAATATTTAATTTGCTAGGATAGTTTATATTATGTTAGTTCATTACCGGATAGTTCATGTATTTAATTGACTTTAATCAAAACTTTTGCAAAGCCATTAGACCGAAAATTGTTAAAAGTTGGAATGCGCTAGAAGTGCAAAACAGTGCATCATTACTTTCGGAAATATTCATAGAGTTCAATTTGTAAGATAAGACGTTTATACAGTGCTCTGAAAATAAAAGCATCGAAACTTTAATGAAGTAGAAACTTAATTATACCTAAAAAGTAGAATATTGACTTCAGGCAAATAATCTAGATAAAGACTTACGAAGGTTTTCATTAATTCAGTAATCGTTAAGTATGTTGATTTTTACATATTATTTTTAAATATAACAAACAAGTAATTGTAGAAGAAATAAGTTAATGTATATGGAGAAGTCAATGGAAATAATGAATCCTCGAATGAATCATGACGATAAAGAGGCCATATTTTTATCAGAAAATAATATTCCTTTATCGTTTGGAGGAAAGATTACTAATAATTTAAATTTCAATTTTTAATAATGGTATTTTATTAATTTGACACATTAACACTATTTTCATTATGAATAATTCAATTATAAGTATTCTAGCGAATAACAAAATTATTTTATTTTCGTCTACTCGTGTATGTGGATAATATTTTTAAAATCTCTTATCTTAAATTAATCCTAAATTTTCCCGCGCCTGACTTGCTTCCCACGCGGCCACTGCTTGGAATGCGCGTGGTGTGCCTATTTAAACGTTCAATTTAGAAGAAGTACCTGTAGAACCAACACTCGGTACTTAGTTAAATATTTACGTTCTCAGCTCGAAGGGTACCGGCTTAGAAAAAATTATAGTAGGTTTTTCTTTCTTTTGATTACACTAGGATTACCTTGATTTTTATTGAATGAAATTATGGATCAAAGGAGTCCTTATTTAACAATTATTTATGTATATTTATATTACTTGTTCCGAACTTGTTCCGTTATGAATAAAAAGAGGCAGAGGGAAAATCCTGTAGTAAATGAAGCTATGCAGGTATTCGTATTGGGCCAAGTTGCCATGGATAGTTCGCTGAGTACAAGAAAATTAGCCAATGAGACCGGCGTGAATCGTACAAGTCCAAAGGATATTAAAAAAACACAAGTTCCACCCGTACAAAATTCAGTTGGTACAAGAACTCAACAAAGACGATTTTGATCGTCGCTTGCAATATTGTGAAACTATGAGTGAACGAGTGGCGAATGATAATAATTTCCTATTTAATGTGTGTTTCTCGGATGAGTGTACTTTCTTTTTGAAAAAAAATCGGCACAACTGTCGGTACTGGGCTAAGGACAACCCCAGGGTTTTTCACGAGGTGCACACACAAAACCCTCAGAAATTGAACGTGTGGGCTGGTATTTTTGGAAATTCTATTGCAGGTCATTTTAACGATATTGAGAAGAACTTCAACGCACAAGTTACAGAACAGCTATCTAGCAACTAACGCACCTGATCGGTCAACCTTGTGGCAAGTGAAAAAATGCTTAAACATCTAAAAATAATAAGAAAAAACCTCAAATTGGTCAAAGGAATTTATCCTTATCATTTACTCTGATAAATGTTTAAAAAACTTTTCAAATTTCAATCCTTCATATTTTCTCAATGACTGGATCGATTTTCAAAAACGAGGCGGGGAACTATAGAGAATAGAAAGCTCTTTTCATTGAGGTGCCACTTGACCCCCCTTCCCATTTGAAAAAAGTTGGGGGATGACACCCCCGCTTAGAGAGTTGAATATTTTGCAATCTTTTATGGGGCAAAAGTTGTCCCCCTCACAAACAAAATTGACGTGTTTTTGGATTTTTTGAAAAAATAAATACCCTGGCCGTTATGCCTTGCGGAACGTTTTCGATAGGCCACCCTGTATACACATAAAGCGAAAGATACGTGTTTTATTAATTGTATTATTAAGTATGGGTATATTTTTATAGTTTTTGCTCAACATCATTTAAACATCAAAATAATACCTTTTATGTAGCGTGAATGACAAAGACGATACTATATCGCGCTTCTTTGATTGATTCGTTTTTGTACGTCAGTCCATTGGTGTGCTTGCAGTGGACTTGCACGACCAGGACATTCCGCAGTTTATATTTATAACCAAATATATGTTTTGACAAGATTTTGACAGTTAAAACAACAAATTACAACAGATTATATATTGATTATTATATGACTTGAAACACCAGGGCACTGGAATTAAGTTTTATGTTTGTAATTTTTCTATAACGGTATGGAAATTTGGAAAAGTATAAAAAGGATTAACCACTTTAGAACAAGCAAAATTTTTATGAAGAATGCAATTTTATCAAAATGTCAATAATAAAAAAGTTTTTCCTCTTGTAAAGACAATCTGTAATACTGTATATCAAAAAGAAAATGAGAAAAGAACTCTATTTAAATAGACAAAACAAAGTAACATTGACGTTTAATAATTTTACAAAATTGCAATTTCTGTTGCAAAAAAAATATACTAAACACTGAAATATAACATTTAGATAAAGTGTATAAAGTGGAATTATTTTAGATAGATAGGCATTTAAATTTTTCGAGATTTTCGGAATCAAGGGATTAAATATCGATATTTCCGTGATAAACAAATACCGCGATCCCAGTTTATCGAAACCATAGAATATCTTGAGAACCATTACTATTTTTACCGAGAGACCTTTTAAGAAATTTGAGGAAGTTGAAATTATATATGATATGGAGATTTTTTGGAACAGTAAGCCACCTCTGTACATGACATTTGTTTTTTTTTGTTTTAAACGATTCTGTTACGTATATTATAAAATTAGGCCATTTTTACAATACATTATAAAACAAAATAATCAATATGTGATTAGTGCATTACTAGTTTATGAATCATTTTAAACAATATTTTTTTTGACAAAATGAACTTGTCGTATAAGTGTACAAACATTTTAAACACGCTGTATATTTTTAGCGATAAGGTAATAAAATGGTAAAATACCACTAAAGTATCGCACTCATATCCGCTGGCATTTAGTTTGTGGCACGTTTTTTAGCCTTTCTGCTAATGAATTGCCTTTTACGAACCATTTTCCTGCTAGCGCGTTTTTCTGTGGCGACCCTAGAAATTTATAGAATCACGCTCGAACGGATGTATTTTGTCCAGGATAACCTGGAACAAATATTTACCTAGAGGGATTCTAAGTAAATAACCCTTGAAACGACCGCAATGCTATTTTTATAGTTGCGTTTAGCCCTTTTAGCATGATAAAATAAAATTGGTGGCTCGTATAGTCTCTCTTATAATTAAATTAGAAGTACCTATAACTCGAAATGGAATAAATTAAAAAAAAAAGATATTTTAGTCTTATCCAGCGGAGATACGTACACTCACTGGCACGAAAAAGAAGGCACTTTAAAATTTTAATGTATTTTAAGGTTTAAAATATTTTTTTCTACAGGGCCGATTTTGATGATGTTTTAAACAATTTTTAGCTAAATTATTTTTTGTCTTTTTAGTATCTCTTTTTAAATTAAAAATGAAAGTTTTGATCTGTCAATAATGCGAAGGAAAACAAAATGTTGATATTTTGGTAAAAGTTTGAAACACTCTGTAGAATATGTTAACAAAGCAACGAATAAAAATAATTTTATCAGGTACGTCTTTTCTCGATAGCTTGTTTAGTTAGGTTATATCAGTGGAATATATTTCTAAAAAAGCATATGCCACTGATTTTTTTCTTTTGTTAGCGAAATAGTGTAAACAATTTAATGCCGAGTAAAGGTTATGTTAGGTTAGGTTGCTGGGGTTTGGGATCATGTTTGATCCCTCACTCGAAGGCCTTGGACCCATTGCGATACCCCTGTTATTGTTGTACCAAACCTTCCTCTCATTCTTTCTTCGCGTTAAAGCACTTCCAGCTCTTTGCAAAGTTCCCGATGTCGCTGATGTTGACTTCTGCTGCTTCCTCTAGTCCCTCCAAAAAATCTTGCCCTAATGTTTTAAAGCGTCGGTATTCCAGTGCCGGACAGTGGCACAGCAGGTGCTCTATGGTTTCTTCTTCCTCTCCGCATTCTCTGCAGTAGTTGTCCTTGGAAATTTTCCATCTCAGGAGGTTTACCCCCGTGGGGCAGTTTCCAGTGACACCTACAATTATGCGTACTAGGTTCTTTTCGTGTTCTAGTAGTGGTTTTGTCATTTTGCTATCTACCACTGGCCATAGTCTTCGAGCTGTAGCACAGTCTTCACGGTGTTGCAACGTTTCTTGCTGCTTGGCCTTGATGGCAGTTCCTATAGCTTCCTTTATGGCGTAAACATCTGCTTGTAGAACATTACAGCCATCCGATAGCCTTAAAGATCGTGGGATGTCTAATTCCTCTGAGAAGATACCTATACCTGTGCCTCCTGGAGTTGCGGAAGCATCTGTGTAGACTGCTATCTCTTGAGTGTTTATTACTCGGTTGCTTTCCCACTCTTCTCTTGTCGGGATGCGAATCCTTATCATTTCTCCTAAAAATCATGTTTGGTGAGCATATAGTCCGTTTTCTGGTCTAGCAGATGTGGACTCGTGTTCACCGTGATTTTCCCTATCACTGGCAATATCCTCGAGTGACCGTAGTTGGTCTGGTTCAGCAGATTGGATTTCTTTAATCTTAGGGCACCCTTAGCGGCCAGATCCTCACGAGCCAGTCGATTGATTGCAAGTCCAGAATTGCTTCTGGCCCAGCTTGCGCTTAATGCCGAGTAAAAGTTGTTTGTTGATATTTTGTCGATTTGGGCCTCCTTGATGAGATAAACGCAATTTTATTAAATTGCCTTGATCCAAGTGTTAATAGTAATCTTTACAACAATTTAATATCATTAACCTGCAAAAGTTTTAAATAAGTACTCATTGATTCCTCATCAAAAAATATGAAAAAAGTTTCTATAAACATGGGTACGGAAATACATAACTTTAGAGTTACAGGATGTTAAAACTTTTTAAAATTAGGTTTTTTGTAATTATCTTAAATACCATAATTTTATTATTTGAAATTGCTGTATGTTGGACTAATAGTAATAATAACTAACAGTAATACTATTTAATAATAAATTAGGTAAAATATATATTTTATTAATTTCATTTTTATTTTAATAATTTTATTAACTGTGATTAATACAATTGCGTGTTATCTCATCAAGGAGGTCGAATTCGACAAAATATCAAGAGACAACTTTTAATTGGCATTAAACGACCTACACAATTTTGATATCAAAAGAAGAAAATTTTGATATCAAAAGTCAGTGGCGCACATGTTTTTTTTTTTCCAAAAATATTCTAGTGTACATTCTACAACCCATATGCACGTCCCTTTTTTAGCATTAAAACATGTAGCACTTATATAATTTTTACACTCAAAATTTCATTCAAATCAATAAAAGTAGTTGGAAGAAAATTATAATATATCGAAAAATTATTAAGACTTTAACATCCTGTAGCTACGAAAAAAAGCAGAATCGGACCTATGTCGATATGAAAAGTAAATCGTATTATTACGTGAGGAATCACCCCACGAGAGATGGCACATGTTTTTTGAAATACCCTGTAATTACCCTACTGGCAAGAGAAACCTTGGGTCGGCGTTTACATGTATAGGAGTGAATTGCTATGGTACTCTAGTAAGTCGGAGAGAGCAAAAATACGAACTATTTATTGCATAATCACTTAATTTGACGCTATGATTCCATGCGCTTGGAAAAATACTTGCCTTCTGTCTTTATTCAGTACATCTTATTTTACTAAGCGTGTTGACTGTACTCTTCGTACCCACGAAAACTGGCACCCAAGACCAGAAATGCCGACCCTTAGTATAAGTCCTAATATCTATTAGGAATACCTCCCTTGCGACTTGACTTTCTTTTATTTTGTTTCTTGTATTACGAAAACTTGTGACCACTGTCTAAAGGATGATTCACGGTACACCGGACCGTACCCGAGCCGGCACGTTTCGTGAAGTAGACACCGAGCCACGTCCGGGCCTTCTGTTTATGCTACACCGAGTTGATAACGGGGCTCGTATTAGTTCTGAGTATATTATAAAACACAGCCCCATAGCCACACGAAGATTTAATACGAACAATGCCAAAGTTCTCGCAAGTGGAATTGGTACTAATTACAGTTGATGAAGAAAGAACAACACCTGCCTAAAGGGCAAGATGAAGGACCTATCTTTTTCATTACATCCTTTCATTGTCCAGTTTTATGCATTCCCTGTCATTAAATATTGCTGTAAGATTCACTACCTACTACAGACATGATAAAAAGTGTACTTTGTTTATACCATAACTGCAGATTTCAGTCGGGGCACCAGGAAAAGTACATTCATGCTTTCCGCAACGTGGCGGGAACGGAGCGGATCCGAGAAAAAAATGTACGCCGACATTTCTGGGACGGGGCACGGACGAGTTCCGGCGAAGCTCGGATCGTGCTCGGCCTGGCATGCATGTATATGTGTAAAGAACACTTGACAATGTTTGGCCGTGTCTTCACCGACGCACGGCTCGGACCCGTTACGGTGTAGCGTGAAGCATGCTTAAACCGTTACCGTTGAATGAAACTAATAATTCTAAGTCCTAACTTCTGTTTATACGTATGCGGCCTTTGTTTCTGTTATATTAACGATCTAATTCTATCCGGTCCGATAAAAGAGGTGGAGACCCCATATCCGGAGCATTAAATCTTTTACGGAAAATATAATTTTCATCTTGCAGGTGTTTCATGGCACGGAGGACGGAGCCATAAAATTGTAAAATCGCGGCAAGGTACTACTGCGGTCGACGCCGACGTTTAGATTGTGGCTGTTTTTCTCCCATTTTCACTAATGAATTGTACTTTAGAAGCCATTTTCCCACTGAAGCGTTTTTCTGCGACGATCCACGAATTTATGGAATTGTGGGTGTCGTAATTTACGCTCGAACAGCGCTATTTCATCCGAGGTAACCGGGAGTAGAATAGTCATTACCAGGGGACCGAAATAAACATCACTATTGAATAACAGAAACGAAATATTTAATTATGAAGAAAATGTTCACTAAATATCACTATTAAGTGTATTCAAAAATAGCCATATCTCTTTTATGTCAGTATGGTATTTTCCTATACAGGGTGTTTCAAAAAATATGTCAAAAAATAAGACTTATTTTTCATATCAACATAGGTCCGATTGTGCTTTGTTTCCTAGCTTTCGATTTGTTATAATTTTCTTCCAAGTACTTTTAATGATTTGAATAAAATTTTGAGGGTAAAAGCTACTATAAGTGTTACATATTTCAATGCTAAAAAAGTGTCAATAAATTTATCAGTGACGTGCATATAGGTTACCACTAGAATATATTTAATATAATTTTCTTTTGATATCAAAATTATGTAGGCCGTTTAATGCCAATTAAATGTTATCTCTTGATATTTTTTCCAATTCGGCCTCCTTGAACGCAATTTTATTAATCATTATCAATAAAATAAAAATAAAATTAATAAATTATATATTTCACCTAATTTATTATTAAATATTATTACTATTAGTTATTATTACTATTAGACCAACATACAACAGTTTCAAATAAAAAAATAATGGTATTTAAGATAATTATAAAAAAACTAATTTTAAAAAGTTTTAACATCCTGTATACTGTAACTCTAAAACTATGCATTTCCCTACCCATGTTTATAGGAACTTTTTTTCATATTTTTTGATGAGCAATCAATGAGTACTTATTTAAAACTTTTGAAAGTTAATGATATTAAACATTTTTAAAGGTTGCTAGTGACTTGGATCAAAGCAAATTAATAGAATTGCGTTTATCTCATCAAGGATGCCGAAATCGACAAAATATCAAGAAACAACTTTTAATCGGCATTAAATTGCTTACACTATTTTGCTAACCAGGGAAAAAAAAGTCAGTGGCGTACATGTTTTTTTAGAAGAATATTCCAGTGATAACCCATATGCACTTCCCTGGTGAATATGTCGACACATTTTTAACCTTAAAATATGTCGCATTTGCAGTTACTTTTACCATCCTACCAAGTACTTTGAAGAAAATTATAATAAATCAAAAAAATATTAAGTCTTTAATACTCTGTAGCTACGTAACAAAGCAAAATTGGGTCTATGTTGATATGAAAAATAAATCTTATTTTTATGTGAGGAATCACCCCACGAGAAATGACACATGTTTTTTGAAACACCGTGTATAAGAGCTTACAGAAACGTTTATAACCAACAAAGGTCTAAGTCAAGGTTGTTGCATCCAGTCCTACTCTCTTTAAACTCTACGTATAAAATATACGTTGCAATAGCTTTAAAAAAATTGAAAAAGAGAAATCCGTGCTATGGGCATAGAGATTGACGATGAATGTTTGTTCACGCTTCAATTCGCAGAGGAATATATTCGAAGACAAAATATCTATGTATAGGCGAACAAGAAGGAAATTTGATCTTGGACAACAGTCAAGAAATTATTCAATGACAAGAATGGGAATTACCTAGGAATTACATTTGATAACACTGGAATTGATGTCAGAGAAAAGGATTATCAACGCGAAAAAAATAATCGGATGTCTAAATGAAATATTATGGAGCAAATCAATAACAAAGCGAAGAAAGTTCAATATATTATATGATACCATGATAAAGAGCAGCCTGCTATATGGAGTAGAAACATGGAGAATAACAAAGAAATACAAGAAGAGGATAGAGGCCGTAGAAATGGATACCATTCGAAGATTAATGAGAATTTGCAGACTGCAACGAATAAGAAATAATACCATAAAATAACAAATGGGTATAGATGGCACAATAACACAGGATATAGAGAAAAAGCAGCTGATCTGGTACGGACATGTAGAGCGAATGAAGAATACAAGATGGCCCAAGAAAATAATCAATTGGCCACCAAACGGCAGAAGAAAACAGGGAAGACCAAAATGGAATGGCAAAAAAGCGTACACAAAGCGATGAATGAAATAAACCTGTCAACAGAGTATTCTACAAACAAAACATGCTGGAAATTGGGTATCGGACAACGTAGAAAAACGTTCTAAACCGAATATTATATATATATGGTATCTTTCTACACTATAGATATAACCGATCATTTATGAAAATTCCTACAATCGCTAAAAATGAGACATGCTGTTATGATATTACTATGAATTCCAAAATGATCAAATTGTTAAATAACAATCTTAGATATTTTACTTGCTCGGAACCACCATATTTCAAAAGTTCTTCTGTAATATTGTCTGTCCCTGGCGCTTTTTGGTTCTTCAGTTTCTTCATTGTTCTAAGTATCTCTTCCTCTTCGATTGTAGCATGATAGTTTGTTTTGCAGTTTCCTATATCTATTGTATCTTGTATCTTGTGTGCTGTATAATTCTGTGAAGTATTTTTTCCAGGTCTTAATTTCAATTCCGTTTGTACATATTCGTTCACTGGCTTCTTTCTGTTTTTTAGCATCTTCCATACATTTCTTTGTGCTCCATACATGACATGGTCACACATGGTACATATCGCTTGTGAATTTACTCCAGTGTTCTCGTTTTATTTCTTTAATTCTAGAATTCACCATATTCTTGATGGGTTTCCTCCGTTGGTGTGCTTTTTTATTTAATATAGCTTCGCTTTTTTTACCAAGAAATTGTGTCTATAATATGCGAATTCATATAATTGAATGGAAATACCTTATTATGGTTGCAATTGCTGTTTATACATACCCTTTGCCTTTGTTTCTGTTATATTACCGATTTAATTTAATCTGGTCAGATAAAGACCTCATATCCGGCGTATTAAATCTTTTACGGAAAATATAATTTTCATCTTGCAGGTGTTCCGTGGCACGAAGGACGGGACCATAAAATGGTAAAATAGACGCCGACGTTTCGTTTGCGGTTCGTTTTTCCCCGTTTCCGATAATGAATTGCGCTTTTACAAGCCATTTTCGCGCTGATGCGTTTTTCTGCGACGACCCACGAATTTATGGAATTCTCGGTGTCGTAATTTACGCTCGAACGGCGCTATTTCGTCCGGGAAAACCGGGAGTGGAATATTTGCTGCCAGGGAACGTAAGAAAACAACACTTTGGACGAAATGACCGACGCGTTATTTTTATCTACTATCATTATTTTACAACTCTTAAGAATAAAATGGTTCCACCATGACTCAAACGTATCGGTCTTTGAAAAAGCTAGTTGAAGTAATGATTACAAGATAGTTGAAGTAATGATACAATGATTACAAAAGCGTTGAAGTAATGATTACAAGATCCCGCTTAAGAAGGGCTGGTCAGGTATGCAGAATGCAAGAAAACCGCCTACCAAAATCTCTGCTTTACGGTGAGCTTGTAGACGGTAGGGGGAAACCGGGTGGACAAAAGATACAAGGATATTTTCTACGAAAACTTAAAGGGGATAAACATGTAGAATGAGTGGAAAGAAGCAGCGCACAATAAATTGTAACCTCAGTTAAGAATTGTAAACTCAGTTAACAGTTACAACCAAAAAGACAACAAAGCAATGATATTTTTGAACCTCCAGAGTGCGGAAGATGGATAACATCACGTATCGGGCTCTTCAGCCACAGAAAAGCTCACGAAAGAAAACGCCTTGCGTAACCATCTTCTGACGCGTGTCAAATACTCGTCAGCGAGTAATGGCAATATTTATGTACTATGTATCTGTAGAAACAAAACAATGGTGGTTTCTACGGTCATAATTGTTCAGAGCCTTTTCGTAAAACTGAATCACCCTATATTAGAGACGTGACACTATTGATGTCTAGAAATATAATGTTCTTCTGGTTATGTAATTTACTTGATTATAGATATAATCTTTTGCAAAAGCATAGGAAAAACATAGGAGATGACAAACTGATGTTCCAAGGCAATTTCTAAAACTCTATAACAGCGTCTACACTATGCGAGAAACTCTTCGAAACATGTCAAGGTCGCATTTCGTCGCTCAACTTTGACGCATTTTGATTTATTTCCAGTTGTCTTGACCCACTTCGGTTTGCCTCGATTTACTTTCGATTCTTAAAGGCGCCTGAACACGTGGCAGAGCGACACGTGAGGAGGGCGAGGGGGGATTTTTTTGGCGTTTTTTGTTGCCTCGTTCAATTTTGTTTTGTTTTGGGCTATTTCCAAAACGTGGCGGTATCTGTATGCGAGGCAAAGGATTTTTTTCATAAATCTTAGTGAAATAAGTAAACCTAGACGTTTCTAAAATAGCTGCTGTTACGATGATATTTCGTTAATTACATCCCGTTTTATGTTATGTTGATATATCCCACAGAATTATATTTGAACACACGTTTGTTTTGGTTTGGTTTGGTACGATGAGTTTCCTACGATGTTCTCTATGGGTATCTCGGAAACTACTGGAGATAGAGAGTCGGTTAAATGGGGAAAGAATTGCAGTTTTGTGGGGTCATAAATATGCGTCTTTCAGATTTTTGAAAAAGTTCATGGCTTACTAGATATTTCGAAAAACACAAATTTCGGCTAGTTTAAAAATTGTCCCTAATGCCATTATGAGCTATTTTAAACAAAAAGTTTTCAGATAAAAGTTGTAGATAATCACATACTTAATGAGACTGTGTTCTCCGGTTTTTTTCTAAAGCCTGTCATTTTTGACATATGACACAAACATATGTTTTTTTAAACGGAAACCATAGTTGGCCATGACTTCATAAAAGCGCCATTCTTTAAGCTTTTCAGCGATATAAGCTATAATATATGTTTTCTTCGAAAAATTACTGACTTATAGCCAATTCTTATCATTTTTGAACAATTTGACTTAGTTAGCCATGGAAACAAGTTCAATCGTCTTTGCTCTCATAAATGTGAAGCTAGTGTGTCACATCCAAACTTTGTAAATTAAAATAAACAAAAATTGTAAATATGAATTTTTCAAATGAAGAAAAGCGTGTAGGATTATTGGTTCAACTTTTCTTGACCATACATTTTCGAGGATACGTTGACCGGTGAATGTTACGTTTTTTAGAGAACGGTTTTCAAGACATGTTAAAAAAGTTAAATTTAGTTATAGCTAATTCTTATCTTTCTTGACTAATTTCACTTAGATTGCATGGTATTCTTATTCTGTTATGATTAATAACTTATAAAAAGTCAGAATATATTACTAAACGGTTCTTTACAATTTACATTGCACAAACTAAAACTTAAAAAAATAATATCACTACACTACATACACTTTAAGTTATTTTAGAAAATGTTCAAAAAATCCACTATTGTTTGAGTTGCATCTTTTCAAAACTGAATTACTACATATTCTCAGAGAAGGACCGGTCTACTTAATTAAACTTTTCTCGTACCGCCACTTCGAGTGCCTCTCTTAATTCATAAGTTTTTTTGTAAACCTTATTGTTACTATACCGCATAAAAAATGCTAAAATGGATAGGTCAGGTGATCGAGGAGGCCCATGCAATTAGTCCACCTCTTCCTATCCCTGCTTTTGTATAATTATGGTATAAATAATTTTTAACATTTCTTTCATTATGGGGGTGTCATAGTGAAAGTCATGTTGGAACCACTCTATTGATGCGCGAGTATCTACACGCTTTTCTTCATTTGAAAAATTCATATTTACAATTTTTGTTTATTTTAATTTACAAAAGTTTGGATGTGACAGCTTCACATTTATGAGAGCAAAGACGATTGAACTTGTTTCCATGGCTAACTAAGTAAACTTGTTTAAAAATGATAAGAATTGGCTATAACTCAGTAATTTTTCGAAGAAACGATATTATAGCTTATATCACTAAAAAGCTTAAAAAATAGCGCTTTTTATGGAGTCATGGCCAACTATGGTTTTTTCCATTTAAAAAAAAACTATATTTGTATCATATGTCAAGAATGACAGGCTTTAGAAAAAAAAACGGAGAACACAGTCTCATTAAGGATGTGATTATCTACAACTTTTATCTGAAAACTTTTTGTCTAAAATAGCTTATAATGGAATTAGGGACAATTTTTAAAATAGCCGAAATTTGTGTTTTTTGAAATATCCATGTATATATCGAAGTAAGCCATGAACTTTTTGAAAAATCTGAAAGGCGCATATTTATGACCCCACAAAACTGCAATTCTTTCCCCATTTAACCGACTCTCTATCTCCAGTAGTTTCCGAGATACCCATAGAGAACATCGTAGAAAACTCACCCTGTATGTGTAGTAGATATTTAGGAACAAAACTTTTCACTTAAACTGCAGGAATATAATTACGATATTTTTATGATTTAATTTTATTATACCTAATGAATTAGTATATAAAATTGTATGTTCATTTACGACCTTAATTGATTAATATAACAGTAGTATTGCTGAGTAATATTGGTAACAGTATCAATATATCCGCTTGGAAAAATTGTTAATTGACCCGATGTTAACAAAAGTATGGTCTACGGACATTATTTAAAAGCAATGTTTTTTTACTGTTCTTAAGAGAAATCTGGAAACGATCCTTTTATTAGCACCCAGCATGGTTTTATATAAATATATAATATTTATTATGCATGGATTTAAACAATTAAAACTAGAAAAACAAAACCAAATTCTTAAACTAAACTTTGCTACGGACTACAGTATAAGTGTTACTCTACCACAACCAGAAATAATAAATAACTAGACGATTTTTTAAATAATTTTGTGTATATTTTGTTCATGAGGTGCAATACCGTGGATTATAAGCCGATAAATCGTAGACCGGTAGTTAGTCACTGTTTTACATTTTTACTATATTGCAATTAATAATAAAGAAGAATGAAATTATTGGGTAAACTTACAGTAAGATTAGCCATGAAACATGACTAAAACTTGATTACCCGTAGTAACGGCTTACTATTTATTATACATATAATATATTACTCTTTTACTATTTTTTTTTAATTACTTACTGTGGGTTTGCGAATAATTTCATTTTTCTTTTTTATTACAGTTCCCACGATAACATCTTTTGTTTATTGTAATTAATAATATTAGACAATGATAAAAACTAAATATTCTTTTGCAAACACTGCAACCTTCGAGGAATAGCCAATTTAATTTACCATCGCTAACTGTTTTCAAAATTAGGCAAAGAAAACAAAGTCCTCCTACACTGGGTGCCTGCTCACCAAGGGATAGAAGGCAATGAAAAAGCAAATAATCTAGCTAGGAAAGGAGCGAACACTCCACTAACTGGACCAGAACCGTTCTGCTTTCCAAGTGGTAACCAACTCAAGGCGGAACTCAAGAACTTGGAAGATTCCATCCGCAACCTGGAATGGAAATCTTGCAATGGTCTAAGACACTCGAAGAAGTTTCTGAGGGCTTATGATCAAGAAAAATCACAGATCTTCCTGGGTCTGAGTAAGAACAATCTTCGGATTGTCACGGGGTTTTAACAGAACACTGTCTCCTCAATGAACACCTCAGTAGATTGAAACTAAGAAGAAACGGCGAATGCAGATTCTGTGGGGAAGATGGGGAAACACCAGTACACCTCATCACTGAGTGCGCCGAGACGACAACCATTCGTGCCATGAATTTTGGTACGACTGATATTGGAGATGGAGAACTACCCTCTATAAAACCGTCCCAGATACTGGCTTTTGTCAAGGCCCTGGGACTGTATGATGAGTTATGATTCAAGAAAGGGGGACACAATGGATCTGTAAGGTCGAAGTGATTAACCCCCCTCCCACTCATTCTAAAAAAAATTCTAAACTGTTCTCATATCAGTTTTTCCAGGTTTAGTTATATTTTTCTGAAGCCACACAACGTTTGACCTTGATTCCCTCGTGCTATTTCGCAAAATAGTACGATTATATAGCCCGTGTTATAAAAATTAGTTTCCACGCTTCCTGAAATTGATCGAAACCCGCCGTTTGTTTTTTATTGTTAATCTGTGTTAACAATAAAAAAAAACAACCGATCACGGCAATTAATTTTTATAACACGGGCTTATATTTATCGTACTATTTCCAGAAATGTTTTGCGAAATATTTCACGAAATATTTCTGGACATATTTCGTGAAACATTTCGGGAATAGTGTAGCTGCTGTTTAAAACTCTATAACGGCCTCTACACTACTCGCGAAGTAAGTCGAATAGTGCAGAGGATTTTTGCATGTTTCCTCATCTAATTTTGTCTTGTCTCGGCTCATTTTCATTAGACGAGAAAGTACGAAATTATATCGTAAAAATATATTACTAGTACTTTATGTATGTCGCAATAACTTAAATTTAAAGGAATTTTTAATAATTTTAATAAGTCAAAAAAAAACACTTTCAGCCATAAAACAGACATAATTCTAAATAATGAAATGAAGTACCGATTACAATATTATGACATTAAAATTGCTAGAGTACATAAAATCCTTCTCTCGTATGCAAAATTAGAACGTATAGAGTTATAAAGCAAGTGACTTTTAATGCTCACATAAATAAACTTATATATAGTCGTTTCAAGAATATATTTTAGTTCCGATTATAATTTCTTAATATAGAACTTGTCTTAGTATTGAACAATGTAGCAATCATACCTCAGTTCAATTCAGAAAGTAATCTCACTTTCTGTTGTTGTCCATCGACAACAGTCAACGGTTTATAGTAAAAGTATGAAGTATCTGCTTGAAAAAACTAAAGTCTTCTTCAATAATTGTTTTTTTATAGATATTTTAAATAGTTTTTTTTTAAACTAAACGTTCTCCAACCATTATCACAGAAACATTCTTATACGACGAACGACGATACTCGTCAAAAATATAAAATAAAGTAAGATCGTCTGAGAATTATGGTATAGGCCTTTATTTAGAATTACAACGAAAGGTTTTTTTTCTGAGAAATTATATATTTTGCAATTATACAACGAGAGAGATTGTTAAATGAATTTTAACAACCCAACTATTTTAATTCTTCCGAGTGGTGTTACTTCCTAGGTTGACATATGTCTTTCTGGCCCTGAAGATGGGAATTATTAAGTCCCGAAACATGTCGCCCCCCTTCTTTTTTGAAGCAAATTAAATTTAAATAAACATCTTAAAAGATTGTTGAGTTTTTTTTCCCCTACCCCTCGTCAGAGGTTTTACTTTAAATAGTTTTTTGTATATTCTTTCTGTTTTTTGGATTCCGACGACGGGAGAAGATTTACCTAGTGATGTAAAGGGTAATATTACCGGTAATTTAGGTAATATTACGTAATATTGGAAATATTTCTTTTTTGGAAATATTTCTTTTTTTTTCGCTCTACTCTATTTCATGTGCCCAGCTCTAAATAAATTTACCATTAAATTTACCATCGTCAACAGCCGCAGCCAAAAGAACCTTTAGTACTTAGTGATTTGTTTATCGACCAAGAAGAACAGACTTACCGCGGAAAGGGTTGGAAAACTTACATATTGCCCATAATTATAATTTACTAAATGAAGAAGAATATCCAAGAATGGTAGGAGCTGCTGAGTGAGAAATGGAAGAAGAAGAATTAAATATCGATTTCGAAGTACCTAATAGACTTGACTCAATTAACGAAAGAGAAAGAAGAACCAGATGACGACTCTGAGGATGATTTACCATTATCCAATCTATGCTATGAAAGCCGGTCCTGCACCATGTAGCAAATCTCCAACACGATGAGGCAAATGTTCATATGTTCAACGTTGAAGGTGCTTGCCACATCGTGTGGGACCAGCTTAACGCATAGGCTACTATGACACTGACTAGTTTAAAAAACGGTATTTTTTTGTAATGTTTCTACTGTTTTGAACTGTAAATAATAATATTATTTAAAAACTATTTTTATAAATTACCAATGTTACCGTAATATTATCGATTTATAAATTACCGGTAATTTTACATCACTCATATACCTCCCGAAACGTTAAGCATTTGCGTTCCAAAAAAATATTCTATTTTATGGATCTTCTTCTAGCGGCGAAAAATCCCAGAAGCCTTTTTGGACAAACCGACAGAAGCCTTTTTGGAATCCCAGAAGCCTTTTTGGAGTTTCCGACAAATATTTTTTTTATATTTTTACGGTTAGTATTGTAGTATTTATCATGTTATATGTATAGACAATTGTATTATTTGTCCCAAATATATTACTAATTACCTTACTAATACACATATTATACCAGTAATACACAGCTCTGGATTTCTACAATTAGAAATCAACAGAACTGATGGAAGAAACTCAATCATATTCAAATCTAGATTGCTTATCTAAAGAAAAAACATTCGACCAATGTGTACTACCAGTCATCTATGCATGCAAAACCTGGAGACTTAAAAGGGATATTAATAAGGGAACTACAGGTCGCATAACGCTCAATGGAACGAAACATGCTGCGAATAGCTAAGAAAGGCCGTAAAAGAATAGAGTGGATACGACAAAAGACCCAGGCAACAGATGTCAATCACAGAATCAAATTCCTCAAGTGGCAATGGGCAGGACACCTGGTAAGAAGGTCGGAAAACAGATGGGCCACAAAAAATTACAGCATGGTACCCACGAAGAATAGAAGAAGACTTAGAAGAAGACCAAACCTGAGATGGGAGCATGATATTAGGAAATTAGCTGGGATAACTTGGGTCCGCATAGACAACAATACACCACAATGGGCCCAACTACAAAGATAGTATATAGTGGGGAAGGCTACACCATAATTGAAAATGGTTGAATAAGCTGAAAACGATGATAATATGATGATATAGACAGTAATATGATTTACTCTGTGAGAGTAGCAATAGCGACAAGTAACATTATTCTTCCTAGGATATTAAATAAATTAATATTTAATGGTCAAATTATGATTCAGCGACCAGTTCTGTCGTTTTAACTTGAATATTTCTGTGAGTAGTGTATTGTCAATTGTGGACGATTTTGGATTAATATTTAAAACTTTGAGATACAAATATATGTTCAGAAGGAAGGGTAACCTTTTGAATATTTTCTTTATTATTCATCGATGTTCTCAGTATTCTCATTTTCCTTCATTACAATAAAAAAAATTGATTGATTTTTCAATCTTTTCTTGGTGCTAGTGCTTAAGTTTTTATTCCAAAAATATTTCTATATTCCTCGAGCATTTTACAACACTAGTTTATCATCTACCCATTTCTTGGAAGGACGGTTGTCTTTTGTTAATTGTTAAAAAAAATAAACAGCATGCCATCCTACTGTTTATCTCAAAATCTTTATTTAATAACTGCAGGTTTAACAACGTATATCATTATTAAGTCATTAAGAGACCACTCTTAATAGTTATAATAATAAAGTTTCAGCTTAATTCTAGCGGAAATATTTTTCTTTGCGACGAATGAAGAAATAAAGATAGCCAGGAAGCACTTAGAAGAAAATATTATACAATCAACGTCATAAATGGAAACGAAACAAAGAAGAAGAGGCTATAAATTTAGCTTACAAAAAGTACCGTTAAATAGCCATGAAAATAATAAAAGATCTATAATATTAGGTATTAGGTATATGAATTAAAAACATTATACATATTATTAAAAACATTATACATGTTATAGATATTATTAGTTATTGTAATAGTAATATAAATATTAAGTTATTACTTACAGTGAAATTAAAGGAACAAACTTCTACGCTAATTGAAAACAATAATTTATTCCACTAATTGCGAGGTTCTGAATGAAGCTTTAGTGGAAAAAGTTACCTAACTTCTAACTTTTCCACTAATTATACTTCAAAATTTCCGAGGAATGTCATTTTGGCCTTTATCATTCGTCAAGAGAAAATGTAGTTAAAAATCAAAAGTTTATTGTTTTATAACCTAAATATTACACTTTCTCTATGAATACAACCCTTGTTATTATACAACACATATACAGGGTTGTTCACCACATACGACGCGGAGTATTGTAGCTAAACTTTTAGATTTTTGCAAATTATAAGTTTTGGGTTCGTTGAAGGACTATTAGAGCTACAATTTAAAAATATTTTTACAAGATACAGAGTGGCCCAAGTAAATAAAAAATAACAAAGTTGTATTTTTTTAAATGGAACACCCTGTATACTATTACATTTTTAGTTTCTCCGATTAAAATAAAGGTAAATTTGATTAAGGTTTAATGCATTTTAATCTTAACGTTTTTGAAATATTTATGTTTTTGTCAAAATACAGTAATAATTTTAATGCTTTATTTCTCCAGGCGTATTTAAGTTTTTAAAACCAAATATTGTACTGTGGAAGGACGGTTGTCTTTTTGTTAATTGTTAAAAAAATAAACAGCATGCCATCCTACTGTTTATCTCAAAATCTTTATTTAATAACTGCAGGTTTAACAACATATATCATTATTAAGTCATTAAGAGACCACTCTTAATAGTTATAATAATAAAGTTTCAGCTTATTTCTAGCGGAAATATTTTTCTTTGCGACGAATGAAGAAATAAAGATAGCCAGGAAGCACTTAGAAGAAAATATTATACAATCAACGTCATAAATGGAAACGAAACAATGAAGAAGAGGCTATAAATTTAGCTTACAAAAAGTACCGTTAATTAGCCATGAAAATAATAAAAGATCTATAATATTAGGTATTATATGTGTATGTGTGTAGTATCGTATGTCGTGAACAACCCTGTATAATTACATATACAAGGATACAACTGATTACCGCAAACTGTCGCTAGGATATTCTATTAATTTAGACATTGTAAATGATCGTAAACTGAAAAGTATTAAGTGTAATTGAAACCACTAATTCATTCCACTAATTGCGAGGTTCTGAATGCAGCTTTAGTCTATGGAATATTCGAACACCCTGTATATCTAGGTTAAATAATAATATTTATTATTATTTCTATTAACAATAAATCCATACCGAAATGAGAAATTAATATATTCCAGCGTTAGAGCTTATATTATGGGGTACTTTTAATCCCACTAATACATAAATGTTAAAACCACCTGCGGCTTCGAGTTTATGGCTTTACCCATCGAACACGCCGTAGAATACAAATTTCTTGACATTTTAAGGACCACTCAAAGGAACTTCATCGCCCACATCGTTTCAAAAACAATTGACACCAAAAACCGTGTCGTTCGTCTGCTTTGCCCTGTGGCCTAGGCGCCCGCCCTTTTGTTAAAGCCGGCTTCCCACTGGGCGTTGTCTACCGGCCCTTAGGACAGACCTGTACCCGTTCCCGCAACGACAAAAGGGCCAAAAGGAAGAATTATGGCCAGACGTCGGAGAATTTTTTAAATATTTGTAACAATAGATTCTCTTTTTAATGGTGACTAATTGGAAAGTGGGGAAAAAGCGTATCTAAAAGGAATGAAAACATCTAAAATGTGATTTACATTTTAATGGAACTTAAAGAAGTTATCAGGGAGGGGATTATTTAAGGCTTTTAAATGATTTGTTTTTAAAATAAGGGGTTAAAGAAGAGACTTTAATTAAAGACGGCTTTGTATCAAGGAAAAGTTTTTTAACAGGCCGTTTCTGATAATAAATTATATATAGATTCTTCCATCCAGGGCAAGGGAAATGTAAAAACTTAATTACTAGAATTTCTTGAATATATTAATTTTAAACAAAAGTTAATTCATTTTCTTTATTAGTTTTTATTATTTTTATCATCTGAAACTGTTGAATGAAATATTGAAAGTAATTGATTATGAAAATGGTTGAAAGTACACTTGGTTGTGACTTGTAAGATTGAGGCTCTAAAACAACATACTACTATTAATAATACAAATTCAATATAACTCAAATCTTTAAAATAATTCAATTGACAATAGTATTATTACTTTAATATTATCTTATTCTTATGTAGCTTATTTTGTGATTCTGTGATGTCCAACTCAACTTTTACAAGTCAATCAATGTTCATCCTATGGACATGATCTCTTAT
Source organism: Sitophilus oryzae (assembly GCF_002938485.1). Lineage (NCBI taxonomy): Eukaryota > Metazoa > Arthropoda > Insecta > Coleoptera > Curculionidae > Sitophilus > Sitophilus oryzae. The sequence continues at coordinate 1,308,213 of NW_022147065.1, read as the reverse complement.
GCTCTTCTTCTTGTCATTCAAGTTCATTCAATTTATTTTGAGTTATCTCTATGCGTTTTATTTCTCAGTGGACATAATGTTGATTGCTTCTGAGTGAACATCTCGGTTGTTATTAAGAGCTGTTTAGTACCCGAAATCACAGTCCTCCATTTTATAGCGTATGTCGTTCTAAACCTTGTTTTAGAATTATCATTAGATTTCTGTTCTGGTTTCGATGCTTTGGAAGAATTTATTCCTCCATATAACGTTTTCATTCTAGGTGCCTCTGCTGTTGGCTAGATATTTGACAAACACGACTTGGTTGTATGCTTTCATTATAAAGCACCAATTACCATCTTCTGTATTTTCTTTGTCGATAAGATCGTATTACATTTTTCAGCGAAGCAAAAAGTTTTCTATTCTGTATACTCTACACGCGGTTTTTACTTCTTTTATGATTTTGTTGAAAAGGATTAGGCTGAAAATTTTGCTTTTTTAAAAAAAAAATATTAATATTGTTAAAAAATCAAATAGTACATCTTATAGAACTTTTGGGATGCTATTCAGAACTCTAATCAGAACTGTTTTTCAACATTGTAGTTCCCTCGTTAAGTCGATTTTCATGTCTATCTATAGTATCGAGCATCAATGAAATTTTTAATTATTGATATTTTTAAAAAATCAAAGAGTGCATTTTGTAGAACTTTTGGGGTGCTATTAAGAGCTCCAATCAGAACTGTTTTTCAACATTCGATTTCCCTCGTTAAGTCGATTTTTATGTCTCTCTATAGTGTCGGGTATCAATGAAATTTTTAATTATTGATATTTTTAAAAAATCAAATAGTGCATCTTATAGAAATTTTGGGGTGCTATTCACAACTCTAATAAGAACTGTTTTTCAACATTGTATTTCCCTCATTAAGTCGATTTTTATGTATATCTCTAGTGCCCGACACAATGAAATTTTTAAAAATACCAATAAATTTTTAAAAAATCAAATAGTACATCTTATAGAACTTTAGGGGTACTATTCAGAACTCTATTCAGAACTATTTTTTAAATTATTTTTTATTTAGAAAATCGATTTTGACTACGCACGCTGTTATTTTATTTTTGGGCATAACTTGGTTAATACAATAGAACTATCTTAATCAATAGTCAGTAACTATAGAACTCTTGTTCTAGAATATATTTCCACTATCAGAACTGTTCCAGAATAAAAAAGGGTGCTACGTGACGTTGGTACCCCCTGTCATATCTCCCGAAATTAACCAGAACTATTTTTCTAACTTATCAACAACTATAGAACTATTCTGAATCTATTCAAAGCTCTCAAATTCCAGTTCATTTTTTGAAAAAAGTGCCAACTTCACACGAGTCCAATGCTCGTACCCTGAATTTGTAGCACCCTGTATTTATCTGTAAATATATCAAAATACAAATAAATAACCGATAAAACAATAGCAGAAAATTTTAAAATCCTCCGCAGTGCGTTGGCTTATACAAAGTTATTTTTATAACTACACAAAATGTACCTAGTTGTTTCCTGGTTTAGAAAATAGAATGTAAAGTTTTAAACGATCGCAATCAACCGGGAGCTCTTGGTAGCTTCTATATTTGCATATAATGCCTATTTTTTGAAAATTTTGCATCCTTCCTATCTTAAAAGGAATTTGTTTAGCCTGTTTGTATCGTAAATAACTTCCGTTATCCTTATTAAAGCACGTTAAACTACATACATGGCCGATTTTATTACCCAGGAATTGCTAGTAATTTTCTAGGGATTGTTTTCAACGTCAGGAGCGTACAGGCGTACACGCAGGGCCGACTCAGATATTTTTGCAGCACGAGTGCGCTAATAAAAGTATTATTTCAACACCAATATTTTCTATATTAACATAGAACATGACTACAATTGGGGGTTGGAACCTCTAATGTTATAACAGCAAAATAAAACATTAATTCACTAAAACACTTTACTTTTAAACACTGGACGCGCGTTTCGCTAATCATGTTAGCGTCACGAACAGATGATTAAACTGAAGTTTAAACGAAGTTTAAGAACTAAAGTTTTAGTTATCTGCTGATGATGTTAACATGGTTAGCGAAACGCGCGTCCAGTGTTTAAAAATAAAGTGTTTTAGTGAATTAATGTTTTATTTTGCTGTTGTAACACTAAGTGGTTGGGTGTACTGTGGTAAATTAGCGTTTTATTTTGCTATAGAACATGACTAATAAAATAAAAATTATATAGGTATATTACAATTAGATCTTTCCAATATTTTTAATCTCGTACGATGGAAGTCTTAATTTCGGAATGTGAAAGACGTAACTTATATTTCATATCAATTAAACTTTTAGTTTAGGTAATTTAGGACGCGATTTTAATTTCGTTGTTGCCAACCATGACTAACTGGGAACTGGAATTTCAATTTCGTGCTGGGAATTCAGGTAATCTGCTGTAAAAAATGTTAAGTTGCCGCATTTATTTATTTATTTCTTGGGATTGTCATTCGTTTTGACACTTTAGTTTTGTATTACGAGTTTTTGTTTTCTTTTGGTGATACTTTAAGCTTGAAAATGTTTACTAGCAGACCTTGCAGTCGAACATTGTTCTTTTTAGAACCTTTTTTAGTGCGAAGTATACAAGAAAGCTTAATAGCCGTAAAAAACTAATCGCAACTTTATTAGACTATTTTGAACGGGAAAGTAATGGCCCTTTATGTCCTTTAAGTGCTGTTAAGAAGGTGAGTTTTTTTGCAGTTTCTGTGAATAACGGTTTATATATTTATAATTAATCTATTTTTGTTTTCTATAATATTTTGATTAAAAGGAAATATATAAAAGAGGGCAACGCCCTGCCAGTCAAGCTTAATCACCTGACTAAATAGTTCAGTCATTGGGGATTTTTGCTTGGAAAAAAGTCCGGAAGTTTTGCAACTTTGCAGGTTTATAGGTTTTGGGGTCCCTAACTAAAATCCATAAAATGCACATTCCCAGACTTGCCGCCGGCCCCGCCATCTTGACAAGATGGCGCCCAAAATGTGAGGAGAGCATAATTTAAGGGAATTAAATTTCCTATAAATAGGTTTTATGAAAGTTTTCGCTAAAGTCAACCGTTTAGGCACAAAAACCTTAGAAATTTTACAATTTTGCGTAAAATTTGATATATTATGTATAGTCGATTTTCCGAAATCAAATGTCGATTAGGGTTCACTAAAACTAGTTTTAGTTTGGTTTAGCGTATCATTAATTCGCTCATTAATTTATGAATAATTAATCTCAATTATTGAAAATGTGTACTTGTTTCCACACCACCCAAGAGGTAATGTATATGGCGCGTTTATTTTAACGTGGTCTCCTCGGAGGCCTACTCCACTAGATAAATAATAAACTTTAACTTATCTGCACAAGCCCGACGGATCTGGATCATTGATGTCAAAGTCGATCGTGTCTGCTGTGCTGGGCTCATCAGGGTGGTCTCTCAATACGTCCAACTCTTCATCTTCAGCCGCCAGAGGGATATCTACAGGCAAATCCAACTCCTCTTCATCGGATTCGTCGAGTGACACTTCAGTGATGTTGTCACAGGATTTCCCATTGCAGTATGCACAAATCATTGAACATTTTAATCCTGCTTTTCAGCATCCGCAGGCTTTATCATAGTTGTTGGTTTTGCATTTACAGGATAAAAATGCCAACAGGGTTTTGGAGCTGGATTTTTCAACGTTGTGACTGGAGTAATGCCTGTTTTTGTTTTCTTCCAACCCCATTCTTCGGCATCTTTGGTACATCCAGACCAATGCTGAACCTGGTGGTAAGTTCGCAATGAATGCTGTCCAGCACGACAATTAATTATTCATAAATTAATGAGCGAATTAATGATACGCCACTGTTTCATGACAAAATTGAAGAAACTAAACTAAAACTAGTTTTAGTGAACCCTAATCGACATTTGTTTCGGAAAATCGACCATACATATTATATCATATTTTACGCAAAATTGTAAAATTTCCAGGGATTTTATGTCTAAACGGTTGACTTTAGAAAATTTTCATAAAACGTTTTTTATAGGTTATTTTATTCTCTTTAATTTTCGCGAAAAACGCATAGTTTTCGAGTTATTCACAAAATAGCGAATTTGGGCGCCATCTTGGCAAGATGGCGGCGACGGCGGCAAATCTGGAAATGTGCATTTTATGGATTTTAGTTGGAGACCCCAAAACCTATAAACCTGCAAAGTTTCAAAACTTTCGGACTTTTTTTCCAAGCAGGCCCCTTTTTTGATCCCCAATGACTGAACTAAAAAGTTTATTTATGATGAACTGTACTATGGGAATCGACGGTACAGAGACCGTGATTCCAGGAAAAATATTTTTTTGGAAATACATTGAAAAAAGTATTTTTACAAAAAAAATATTGATACATCATAGTATTTTTAATAAGAAACTAAAAATAAAGATATTTTTACATAGTTTCACAAAAAATGTAATTTGGAAAACAGTTTATTAATATTGAATGATTATTACAAAACGATATTATTTTCACAATGAGTTTTGTGAATTTAAAAATTAAATTTAAATCAGAAATACAATCTTGTAGTAAAAGTGCATGTGTCTAGACATATTCACAAAACTTGTGTAAATTTACACTTATTTGCACAATTATTGTAGTAACCCTGTATATACGAATGAAATTAATATAATGAGTTTTATTACCTTACTACATCGGATTTTTAACTCGCTAGAGAATTTCAAAGCCGGCGTTGATTTTTAAATTCTGTTTCATTAACCAGTAAAACATGTTAATTAAGGTGATAACGATCTGCATAACAGCACATAATAAATATAAATTTGGCGCGCGCACAATCCAGTCGCTACAACTTAATCAAGCAAATTACCTCTTTAAAAACTCTATTAAAACGCAGGATATGATTTAATAACAAATGATTAATTTCTCAATGTTTAACTCAAAGCTGTAGCTGAAAACCTCACAAAGCTTGTATTATGTATAGTTAAATTATTTTAGTGTACATATTATATTTTATGTTTTTCTAATATATGTTTTTTTTTTACTTTTCAGGTAAGTCGTGTAGATGTTGAAACATGAATAGTAAGTAAACATTGCAAACGTGTTATATTATTCTAAATAAATAAACAACATATATCTTCCTTACAACAAAATTGACAAAAGAAAAAAAAATCCCGCTTCACGGTTGGCGCGGCGGTACGAAGTTGGCCCAGATCAGCTAGCATTAAACAGCGTCTACACTAAGCGAGAAACTCTTCGAAACATGTCAAAGTCACATTTCGTCGCCCAACGATTTATTTCCAGTTGTCTTGACCCACTTCGGTTTGCCTCGACCTACTTTCGATTCTTAAAAGCGCCTGAAAACTCCTCGTGAGGAGGGCGAGGGGGGATTTTTATGGCTTTTTTTTGTTGCCTCGTTCAATTTTTTTTTGTTTTGAGCTATTTCCAAAACGTGGCGGTATCTGTATCCAAGGCAAAGGATTTTTTTTCATAAATCTCAATGAAATAAGTAAACCTAGACGTTTCTAAAATAGCTGTTGTTACAATGATATTTTGTTAATTACATCTCGTTTTATGTTATATTGATATATTATGTATATTCCACAGAATATTAATATTTAAACACGCGTTTATTATATGTATAGAAGATATTTAGGAACAAAACTTTTTTCACTTAATCTGCAGGAATATATTACAATATTTTCATGATTTAATTTTATTATAATGAATTAGTATACAGGGTGGCCCATCGAAAACATTCTGCAAGGCATAACGGCCAGGGTAATTTTTTTTCAGAAAATGCAAAAACACGTCAATTTTGTTTGTGTGGGGACAACTTTTGCGTTAAAAATGATTGCAAAATCTTCAACCCTCTGAGCGGGGGTGTCATCCCCCAACATTTTTAAATGGGAAGGGGGGTCAAGTGGCACCGCAATGAAAAGAGCTTTTTATTCTCTATATTTCCCCGCTTTGTTTGTGAAAATCTGTCGAGTCATTGAGAAAATATGAAGGATTGAAATTTGAAAAGTTTATTTAAACATTTATCAGAGTAAATGATAAGGATAAATTCCTTCGACCAATTTGCTGTTTTTTCTTATTATTTCTAGATGTTTACGCATTTTATCACTTGCCATAAGGTTGAACGATCAAGTGCTGTAGTTGCTAGATAGCTGTTCTGTGACTTGTGCGTTGAAGTTCTCCTCAATATCGCTAAACTTTTTAACAATTATGGTGTACTCACTTGCAGAAAAAGTGGAAATAATCGAACTTTATTTTAAAAATAATGAATGTGGCAATCGGGTTGCGCAGATATTCAATGAACGACATCCTGACAAACACCTTTATGGAAAAAATGTTCGCGAGTTAGTAGCAAAATTTCGCGAAACTGGTTCCGTTATGAATAAAAAGAGGCAAAGGGAAAATTCTGTAGTAAATGAAGCTATGGAAGTATTCGTATTTGGCTAAGTTGACATGGATAGTACGCCGAGTACAAGAAAATTAGCCAATGAGATCGGCGTGAATCGTACAAGTGTCCAAAGGATATAAAAAAAAGTCCCACCCGTACAAAATTCAGTTGGTACAAGAACTCAACGAAGACGATCTTCGCGAAACTGGTTCCGTTATGAATAAAAAAAGGCAAAGGGAAAATTCTGTAGTAAATGAAGCTATGGAGGTATTCGTATTTGGCTAAGTTAACATGGATAGTACGCCGAGTACAAGAAAATTAGCCAATGAGACCGGCGTGAATCGTACAAGTGTCTAAAGGATATTAAAAAAAACACAAGTTCCACCCGTACAAAATTCAGTTGGTACAAGAACTCAACGAAGACGATTTTGATAGTCGCTTGCAATTTTGTGAAACTATGAGTGAACGAGTGGCGAATGATAATAATTTCCTATTTATTTTTCGGATGAGTGTACTACTTTCTTTTTGAACGGTGTAGTTAATCAGCACAACTCTCGGTAGTGGGCTGAGGACAACCCCAGGGTTTTTCACGAGGTGCACACACAAAACCCTCAGAAATTGAACGTATGGGCTGGTATTTTTGGAAATTCTATTGTAGGTCAGTTTAACGATATTGAGAAGAATTTCAACGCACAAGTCACAGAACAGCTATCTAGCAACTACAGCACTTGATCGTTCAACCTTATGGCAAGTGATAAAATGCGTAAACATCTAGAAATAATAAGAAAGAACAGCAAATTGGTAGAAGGAATTTATCCTTATCATTTACTCTGATAAATGTTTAAATAAACTTTTCAAATTTCAATCCTTCATATTTTCTCAATGACTCGACCGATTTTCAAAAACGAAGTGGGGAAATATAGAGAATAAAAAGCTCTTTTAATTGCGGCGCCACTTGACCCCCCTTCCCATTAGGAAAAAGTTGGGGGATGACACCCCCACTTAGAGGGTTGAAGATTTTGCAATCATTTTTGGGGCAAAAGTTGTCCCCCTCACAAACAAAATTGAAGTGTTTTTGGATTTTCTGAAAAAAAAATACCCTGGCCGTTATGCCTTGCGGAACGTTTTCGATGGGCCACCCTGTATAAAATTGTATATGATATGTTTGTTTACGGCCTTAATTGATTAATATAACAGTAGTATTGCTTGATGAGTAATACTGGTAACATTATCAATATATCCGCTTAGGAAAATTATTAATTGACCCGATGTCAACAAAAGTATGGTCCACGGACATTATTTAAAAGCAATGTTCTTTTATTGTCCTTAAGCATGGTTGGATATAAATCCATTCATTCTTGTCCATTTTTTATAAATCCATTCAACTGGTATTTATTATGCAGGGATTTAGACAATTAGAACTATAAAAACAAAACCAAATTCGTAAACTAAACTTTGCTACAGACTACAGTATAAATGTTACTTTACCATAACCAGAAATAATAAATAACTAGACGTTTTTTTAAATAATTTTGAGAATTTTGTTCAAGAGGCGCAATACCGTGGATTATAAGTAAGCCGATAAATGATAGACCGCTAGTTAGTCACTGTTTTATGCTATATGTAATTAATCATATTAGACAAACGATTAAAACTAAATATTCTTGTGTAACCTTCGAGGAATAGCCAATTTAATTTACCATCGGTAAAAATGTTTTCATATCAGTTTTTCCATGTTTATTTATTTTTCTGAAGCCACCACAACGTTTGACCTTGATTGTCTCTTGCTATTTCACAAAATAGTACGATACATATAAGCCCTTGTTGTAAAAATTAGTTCCCACGTTTCCTGAAATTGATCGAGACGTGCCGTGATTGGTTGTTTGTTTTTTATTGTTAATCTGGGTTAATAATAAAAATCAAACAATCACGGCAGGTATCTATCTATTTCAGGAAATGTGGGAACTAATTTTTATAAAACGGGCTTATATTTATCGTACTATTTCCAGAAATGTTTTGCGAAATGTTTTACGAAATATTTCGAGAAATATTTCCTAAAACATTTGGGGGATAGTGTAGGGGCAGTTTTATAAATAAATTCTAAAAAATCTACATTTAAATTATAGATATACCAAGAAAATTAGAGGCAATTAAACCGTGATTAAAATTATAAAATAAAAACATTCTATATATAGAAATTTCTAAAATATGTAAATTATTTTCGAAAACAATGACATTTCTCTTTGCGTGTATACACGTTTATATCTGATGCATTATTTATTCAGACGACATAATCTATGAAGCAAATTGATTCGGAGAATAGACAAATTGATATGTCGATGGATAGTCAAGTATCCATTAATCTATTAATGTTCATGCGTACACATTTCCTTCATTGAATCTTCTTTCAATAGAAACATGCCGTTTGTACAGTTATAGTTTTAATTAAAAAGCGTTAAAATAAATTACTCTTTGATAATACTAATTACAAAGATATTTATAAGGAACATTTGTTATAATGTGACTTAAATAATTTATAATTTTAATGTTCATTGGTAATTGTTTTTACAGAGTGTAAATAAATAAGTACTTACAAAAAATATTAGGCGATTTTAAAAAATTTAGTTTTTTTGTAAAAATTATTGTTTACCCATTTGGTTGATGAATTTCAAAAATCTCTTCTAATTCTTTCTGTAGAATTTCATTCTTCTAGACCAGAAATTTTCATACAACAAATTGTTCGACATAATTTTACACTCTAAGAGCATGAATTTCTTAAAATCGCTTTGCGGAGCTAATTTATTAATCACTAATGTCATTTAAACGAACCTTTGTGGTAATATAGAACTGACCCCTAAAATATCTGAAAACTTGGTATATACTGATATATGTATAATCTAACTAACACACCACTGGCAATGACAAATAATTTATTTCTAAAGATATTGTGTGTAGGTTTTTTTCAGGTATGTATTAATATTTATTCGTTTTATATAAAGAAATGGCAATTAAACGATATAAAAATGCTTCATAATAAATCTAGACACTTTTCATTTGAAAAAAGAATCATCAAGATTGATGAAGCGGTTTAGGCGGGATGGATGTAACAAAAAAAAACCTTTGAGCTTTTATATATGTATGGATATGGATATGGATATGGATATGGATATGGATATGGATTTGGATATGGATATGGATATGGATATGGATATGGATATGGATATGGATATGGATATGGATATGGATATGGATATGGATATGGATATGGATATGGATATGGATATGGATATGGATATGGATATGGATATGGATATGGATATGGATATGGATATGGATATGGATATGGATATGGATATGGATATGGATATGGATATGGATATGGATATGGATATGGATATGGATATGGATATGGATATGGATATGGATATGGATAAGGATACGGATACGGATACGGATACGGATACGGATACGGATACGGATACGGATACGGATACGGATACGGATACGGATAAGGATAAGGATAAGGATAAGGATAAGGATAAGGATAAGGATAAGGATAAGGATAAGGATAAGGATAAGGATAAGGATAAGGATAAGGATAAGGATAAGGATAAGGATAAGGATAAGGATAAGGATACGGATACGGATACGGATACGGATACGGATACGGATACGGATACGGATACGGATACGGATATGGATATGGATATGGATATGGATATGGATATGGATATGGATATGGATATTATTAATTTATTAATAAATATGGAAATCGGCAGTAGGTTATAACCTACTGCCTCTTCTATTGAAGAGGTTTCATATTAATATAAAAAAACAGGTACTTAAATTGAATTGTGGCTCTCTTGACGGTAATTATTTTGATTTCAGTCATTTTGCCGATTAAATCGCAGATCATCATGATTTAAATCAAAAATATAGACTTAAGTCACAATAACGACTATTATTAAACGACTATTTAAATTATATTGATTTAAGTCTTTACCAGATGTCTCTATGGCGACTCCAATGCTGATATGGTGGAGCATCCTTTTGGAATGTAACCGATGGACAGCCGAAGAGTGCTATACTAAAAACTAAGACTCGATAAAATTAAGATTTCCGATTTAGTTTCAGAAATGATTCGATTTCTAGAAAATTGGAATAGTGTTCACTTTTATGGAGACACTAATAGATATAAAAGAGAAAGAAGAAGCTAGACGTAGCAACTAAAACATCACAGTAAAGCTGCCTCTTCGAGAGGTAATGCCGAAAGGTAGTTCCTCGGGGAGATTTTTCTAGTCGGGAAATTTTTTTAGTCGGTAAAATACCTCAACCACCCCGACAGTATCGCATACCGTCTCTGGTTTGCAGATTTTTTCCCACAAAAAAAGTCTTTACGAAATGATTTGACTTGAAAGAAAATGATTAAATCAAAGACTTAATATTTAAATAATTTAAACTTTATGTCGAAATTGACTTAAGATTTAATTCATCTTGATTTTAGAAATATCTTAAGACTTTAGATTTAAGTCTTTTTGTAACTGCCGTGTGAAAAGCCCAATATAATAATTCTAATAATAATTTTATAGGCAAAGTCCAGATTGTGGGCAGCTGTTTCAATTATAAACCATCTAAAGCACCGAAGCAATATTTTACTGAAACTACGCAAATAATAAACGAAAATCGTGGCTTCGGTTTTGCCGAAATTGCCCATAAACGTCAAGCCGAACATGAAAGCGCTCTAAAGGGAACCAGAACCGCGAGTGACGACCAACCCACTTCGAACGGTACCTCGAATCTAATAGAATCGACACGGTGACGTATGGGCGTCCATTTCAGCTGGATTATTTTTGCTTTATCTCGTTAATTTCATCGGAAGAAACGAAACACCTCGATAAAATATCAGATCTAATGGGAACCAGTAGGAATAAATGAGTTAGTTATGGGTTCAAACCAAGCAGAAATTTAATCTCTCGTGTAGAATGGTTGCAGCACCTAGTAGAACTATGGTTGCATCTACCTACGAACTAGCAGTAATCAACAAATGTTTGAAAAAATAGATAAATCTAGTTTCAGTTTTATTTCAATGCGTTTTTTTTTATTTTGTTGTTACCCAAATTTGATTTAAGGCGATTGATTATTAATACTTTCATTTTGCTAGTTTCCCATTGTACATTCATTTGACCCAAACATCTCTATACACACTGAGAAACCAGAGCCGTAGTATCTGAGGGAAGGGAGAAGGGACCTGCTAAGTCAGTTTTAAATGTAATAAATGTGGCATGTTTTGAATGTATTAAACTACAAACCTTGGTATGACGACAGTTTTTGTATTATTATTGTTTCGCTTTTATTGAAGTTCAGAACAGCATACTTACTTGGATTCTTTGGAATAGCGATGAAGGTTTTCTCTGGCGTGCTCTTTTACTTGTGAATTCCAGGCAGAGTACGGCACTCCTTTCATTTAATTTAATTAAATAAGTAGGGCTATTTACAAATTTAGCGTTTCATTTACATAACCTATTCCCCTCAAATTTCCTTAATATTGCTTCTGTCGAGCGCATCCGAGGTAAGTCACAACAGAACATATTTTTAACACAACGTAGGTTTCTTTATTCATTTATTTATCTTCAACTTTGTTGGATAACTCTGGGTTATACCAAGTTATACTACAAAACAAATGTTTAAAATCAAATTACAACCAGTTGCTCGCGAAGTAATTACGAAATATATTATGATGCATTAGGAAAAATGATAATGTCGCAACGACGCCGACGGGGGAGGCAGTGGGCATTAAGAAGAAATAAATGAGGTACTAGTGAAAATATATTGAAAGAATTAGTTTTGGAAGTGAATTCTTTAAATATTTCCTCAAAATTGAAAAAACGATATTATATTAACTTTAGAATATGTCTGCCCTGACAGATCTGCTGATGACATGTTGAACCACTCTCAGGCAGATTCTGTAGCCAACATTCCCCTGGACACTTCATTATACTCTGCAGTCTTAGGTATGTAGGTAGAGTCACCGAATATATCCTCATTTCAATATAAGCCTTTATTTTTCTTTCATATATTTTGCGTTTTATGTACATACATTCATCATCAGCATTCTAGGGGTTAGGCTCAAGTCGCTGCTACAAAGCATCCTTTTCATTTTGACAAACTGTGCACGTGTTTTTTTCTACGGTAATCTTGATTTCGGCGCAATGATCGGCAATACAGTTGATATTTGTACTTAAAAAATTATATATTTCGCAGCCTATCTATCGTTCCGCGTCTACAGAAGCGCTCTTGTGAGGCATTGTTTTTTGTTATGATATTGTCGTGATATGGTCATCTCCGTGTTGCGTATCAAAATGTCGACTTTGTTTAGACTATGTTAGCCGTACATATTTTCAGCAAGTATAGAAAATACTTCCTTACTATATACATAATAATTATTTAGACATTAATACATAACAATATATCATCGTTGATTGAAAGTATTGGGAAGATACGCATCGAGAATTTGTGAAGGCTGATTTGATTTCCCCTTACGTCTCAAGTGCTGTACGATGGAGACACCAATCGTTCTGCGGTCAACGCATAAACACTTTTTTCCTCTAATTCGGCCAGCGAAGGCATATCGAAGACGGTGTGGATATGAAAGCGACAGTGTTGCCATATTAAAATGTGTAATATCTGTCATACGTTTGACGAAAATATCTTTGAATTAAAAATCCGCGTTTATGTATTGAAAATTTATTCGTGTTAAACATAGAATAAAAAACAAAAATAAAAATTATTTTATTGGTACTAAATATGTCGTATGATCGAAAAAATCGTTTAGTTGTCTCGGAAATGACGATTATTTACATTTACCATAATATTTTAAAAATCCGTATTATTAACGTACTGTACCCAAAATCCGTAAATCTACGGATTAATCTGTAGTTATGGCAACTCTGTCTCCGGCAACCACACTGCACCCACTCTGTCGACTGAAAACGGAACTATAGTACAGTATTCTTTATCTGCTGCACTGTAAACGACAATCAGCGTGCAGCAGCATCTCGGAATTCTCGGACAGGCTGACGTAATGTCAGCTACATGATGTAGTTTTGTGCCACGAGATCGCCCATAAAGTTGCGCATCTCCTTATTTCTTCAATCAACGATATTATAGTTTACATTTCTTATAATGTTAATCTGATCCACTCTCTAAGAGTCCAAGAGTTGGCCCACTACTATTACTGCCGTAAATGTTTTACTGCGTTAGTAAGAGCATATTGTTTACATGATTCTATGAGGCCTTAAATCATTTATACTTTTATTAGTACTGTTGTTAGTAACGGCATATTATAAAGAAAAATTGCATTTTCCGTATGATGCTACAATCAGTTTCAACAAAGGATAAGTCTTTATCTCGATCATCATTGCTTTATCAATTAATTTGATATTTTATTGTCTTGATCATCGTTAAAATCAATAATAATATTTGAAATAAATTTAGTTATAGTTGATTTTATAGAACGCAACACCGAGTCAGATCAAGATAGACTGTCATTGTCGCTGTTCTATCGCTTTTTTTTCTGGAATGTATCTGTGCTCGACTTAATATCCTTCCTTCCGAAAGGTTGGTCATCCTGATCCTAGAATTAAAGGTTAAAAACAGTCACTTCCGATCCGGAAACTTAATTACGTCGGAAAGTGACTGACGTTACGGTCGTCGTAGTGGCGTTCTCAGCCTCGGTGTGAGGTCCGAAGTATTTTCATTTTTAAGCTGTTGTTTTGGTCGTTCAAGTAGAATAGTTGTACTGAAATTGAAAATAATTGCTTTAAGGTTTCGAAAAAAGTCACGTTTTAGCATTATGTTTTCTGTAAATGCGGAAATACAATATATATTTTGATAGTTGAGCTGTGGTATACAATGAAAAATAATATGAGCTGTATAGGACCTACAAAGAAGAAATTAGAACCTGATGTTTCAGTTTGTGGAATTATCTCTAACCGTTATCGAGTGTAATCTACCAATAATATCCAATAATACTGTAACAGAATATATAAAAGTGGCACACCCCTATACCTTTTTAATTTTTTCTAAGATAAAGAAAAACGAGATTTGGTATGTTAATATATGACATAAAGTAAAATTGATTCACGTATACAATTGTTTTCGGCCACTTTTGATTTTTACATTTTTAAATCCTATGTATTTTTTTATTTTATTCGATAGAAATAACACTCTGTGTAAAATGACATGTCAGTCTTTGATATTTTTGCTGAAAAATAAATCTTATTTTAAATTTAATTCTAGAGTGCCATGGCTGTGTTTATGTAACTGTTTTTTAATTTAAAAACACTAATTTTTAATCAAGGAGCCTTGAAAAAATACATTTATATTCCTGGCCGGTTAAAAGATGCTCAAATCGTATTTTTAATCATATCTCAATTTTTCCAAATGGAACGCGGGTGGCTCATAAGAATAAATATTCTTCTACAAAAAAATGAAAAAGCATTTTTGTGCGAATAATTTGGTAACATATATATATACACTTGGTTTTTCGAGTCAAATTATCTTTATGAACCGGAAGTTACAATTTCATATAAACCATAAATATGCTAAAATATCAAAATTTGACATATTATATACAGGGTGTCTCAGATTTTAATCGGGAAAATTTAACAGACGATAGAACTTGCAAAAATAAAAGAAAAAGTTCATATCAACTTGTAAGATTTAAAGCTTCCTTTTCGAGATACAGGGTGTTAAAGTTACTTAAAAAAGAAAAAAAAATTAAGATATTTGAAAAAATATTTAATCGATTTTGATATAACTTGACCCGTTTATAATACTTACTATTGGAGTTAATTTGATGTAATTAGATTTAAGTTTAATGGCCAGGGGCGGCGGTGGGGCATCACTGTTAAATTATTTTAAAGGAAAAAAATAGGCACGCCACTGCTTTTTTAGAAGTTTAATATTATTTTTGGATTTAGTAATTAAAAATATTATTTTTTTGTCTCCTGACTTTTTTTGTCTATCTCTTGCTTACTTCTTGCGAAAAAAATTAAATTCTAATTGGTAATTAATATTATAATTAGTATTCTAATGGTACCCTGTATCTCGAAAAGGAAGCTTTAAATCTTACAAGTTGATATGAACTTTTTGTTTTATTTTGCAAGTTCTATCGTCTGTAAATGCGGAAATACAAAATATATTATGATAGTTGAGCTGTGGTATACAATGAAAAATAATATGAGCTGTATAGGACCTACAAAGAAGAAATTAGAACCTGATGTTTCAGTTTGTGGAATTATCTCTAACCGTTATCGAGAGTACCACACACTTGGTATTTCGAGTCAAATTGTCGTTTAGGTATATGATCCGCATGTTGTCAATTTCAAATAAACCATTATGCGAAAATGTCAAAAATTGACATATGATACGTCATTCTATTCAGAGTGTCATTTTCTATGGAATAAAGTAAAAAAATACTGAGGGTGTCATTTAAAAATCAAAGTTTGTATAGTCATTTCCGGTGAAACAGGAAATGACAGAAAACAATTGAAAACGTCAATCTATCCTGGTTTGTGTCATATACTAAGGTACAAAAACTGTTTTTTATCTGAAAAAATAAGAGAGTTATAGGGGTGAGCCACTTTTGAGAAACACTCTGTATATATAGGCTGTGAATATGAGCCGACGATATAGTGACCGAAAATAATTGAATTCGCCAATCAATCCTGATGTATGTCCACTAACGTACCAAATCTCGTTTTTTACCCGAAAAAATAAAAAAGCTATGGGGGTGAGCCACTTTTGAGAAACACCCGGTATAATAATTGTAATAATTAATTGAATATATTTGTCGTTGGGTGTTATCATATATTACTAACAGTTATATACAAGAATACTGGTTTTGGGTGATAAATTTGACATATTTTTGTTATCCCCCATAGGGGAGCTATGTGGGAGCTACCACTGTTCTTTAACAATTTTATTAATCGTGTTAAATTTGTTTCTTAAGCTTCATTCAGAACATTCCAATTAGTAGAATAAATGACACTATACAATTGCACTTTATACTTTTTAGTTTAAGACTCGGTTTACGATTATTTACAATATCTAAAAAAACACAATTAAAACAATATAATATCCTTGATTTAATCCCTCTATGTCACTCAGCAGATGATTAAAACTCATTCAGTTATAACCATCTTCTGAAGATGCTAACATGGTTAGCGTTACGCGCGTGCGTCCAGTGCAAAAGTAAAAGTATTTTGGTATATTGTGTTGAATTAGTGTTATATGTTGCTGATGTAACACCAAAGGTTCCAGCTCCCAACTGTAACATTTTGGAGGTTTCAGCATTACTTTCAAAAATGAAACTCTATGCACCTGTTAGACGGTGAATGAATCGAAGGATAGTTTTTTGATTCCATATGGGAAGAACAAACTTAGGTTATAATTCTCCCAAATGTTACGTCTTGCGAAATTTCAACGAATATGAAGGGTCCAGGGAAAAACATGATAAGCTTCATTTTACTATTTTGACAGGAGAGCACTGGACGGCTGGTAGTTATAAAACTTTGGCTTTTGTTTTCTTTTAGAAATGTATAAGCTACCTTAGGGATGTTTAAAAATAAAATAAATCGATATTTTGAATCGAGATAGTATACCGAAATATTGTACGTTCTGTGTGTATCATAAAAGAAAATGGTATCAAAAGATCGATCTTATTAAATATCGATATTCGATTCTGAATGTATTGATGTATTGACCGGTATAATAAAAATACGATATAATCATAAAAAAAATTAGATACATAAAAATCGTAAAACCGTTTATTAACACATTTAAAATTGAAACTGAATAAGAGTCATCCCAAACTGAATCTGAAACACCCACAAACCGAGACATACTTGTTAAATCTAAAAATATTATGACAATGTTAAAATAGAATTATTCGGCTTTTTGCATGCTTATGATGATTTTGACACAGAATATGTACCGGTAAATTCTGTAATTTTGATATATCAGTCGGTTGAAAAGAAGCTAAAATCAAAAAATATTCTGTTATCTAAAATATAAAAATATGGGAATCACCGACAAAAATCTGACACCTAATATCAAAGTGATAAACAGACATCGGCGCATGCGGTAGCGAGCACTTACACTTAATTTTTTAACTCATTGCTAAATGGCGTTTTATTAGAGATGCACTGTAAACAAATATTCAAGCAAAACTAAAGTGTTTTTTTTTATTCTAACAAATAAATAAACCTGTAAAAATGTATAAATAAAATCGATCTTGAAAAAAGATCGATTCTACCAAAAGATCGTTTGATAAAAATCGATCGATTTTAATCGATATTTTGGGCAAAAAGATCGATCTTCGATTAAAATCGATTCGAATCGTGCATCCCTAAGCTACCTGTTTGATGAAATTATATTAATAAGTAGATACTATAACGAAATATTAGTTTTTCTGTGTGTATCATAAAAGAAAATAAATAAATACTAAATTGTATAAAGAAAACTATGTTTATTAACGCCCCTGATGGAAATATATCAATTTGTTTTGGAACAAATAATAAAGAGACGTTTTAAACCGATGAATTATGGCGTACTTAATTTTTTTTTAATATAAACAAGACTTTGTTATTAATTGCCACTTCATATTTCTTGTACGCTGGCAATTAAAATAATGGAGTACGTCTACACTTGTTCCACCACGAGTGGATTCTCACGCACCAGCCTCATTAATCCTCATCTGGACCCTTCGAGTGGTCTGGGTTAGACATACGATTTTTTATATATTCATTTAAGAAATAATAATAATGAATTAAAATAGACAAATGACAAATTGAAGATAATCATCAAATAATCATCAAGCGATAGCATAAATAAGGCTAGATAGGTTAATAAGTGTGTACTCTCTCTCTCTCTCTCTCTCTCTCTCTCTCTCTCTTAACTGAAGTATTGCTCACGACTCACAGGAGATTTACTAATGGTAATCCGTTTGAATTTTTTTTAAAAAATGCTCTTCGGTGGTATTCTCAGAAGACTTACAAATAATATTCTTTATTTACTGATTAATAATTATGCCCTAGGACTCAATCTGAACCGTCTAATTTTATCACAACTATTTTTTCCGCAACCATATCTTTTTATATCATACCAAGAAGGAACATATCCTTGATAATAATAGGTAGTAGATTAAATTAACAAAAAAAATCTGAAAATGTAAGCAAAAATAATTTTTTTTAAATTTTCAAGTAAAATAACTCGGTTATTTTGGACTTATTTGAAAAACAGCAAAGATAATATTTGCACTTATTTAAGACTCACCCGTATATCTCTACAGGTTTGGACAGTCAAAGAATAAAATCAAAATTATGTTACCATAGAAACCGCTGTTGATTTTTAAGACATTCAACAACCAATTCAACCACATTCCACATTTACACGTTTTTTTTTATTTTCTCTAGAACGGTATGGGAAGTTGGAAAAGTATAAACGAGATTAACCATTTTAGAAAAAGAAAATGTTTTGCATTAGAAAAAGAAAAAAATGCATTTTTCTCAAAATGTCAATAATAAAAAAGGTTTTGATCTTGTAAAAACAACAAGTAACAAATAGGTTCAGAATTTTACTATATATCTAAGTATCTAATTCTTAATACACCATAAATGTCTAATACAACATTTACTATGAAAATAACCCTGTAATTTTAGATATTAATGCTCTTTAAAATCGACTACCACCGAAGATATTAAAAAAATATTAGTTCGGGTATATTAAGTGTTATTTACTGCTCAATTTGAAAGCAATGTTTGGGTACGAAGACCATTATCTATTAATTTCGTGGGTACTGTTAAAACGATAATTAGTTTGCAAAACTAACCAGATTTGTTTTCACTGCGCTACAAATTATTAAATTAGGATTAAAACTTAACAGATAATAAATTAACTTAAGATGTAATTTAAATATATGTTGTAGGGACTAGATAGTTTTCGTGGTCTTACATTAGTGATAAATGTATTGACTGTTAAAACACCCCTATAGATTTATCCGATCTTATTTTTTTTTATATGTCGATGTATTTCGCCACGAACGAGTGGTTAATTTTTCAGGTTTATTTGTTTATTTTTTGTAATGACTGCAGGGTCGTTTAAACAAAATCGACGATCCAATCTATTTTTCCAAGGCTCCTTGATAAAAAAATTAGTGTTTTTAACACAGCAATGGCACTCTAGATTGAAATTTAAAATACGATTTTATTTAAGCGAAAATGTCAAAGGTTGTATAATATTATGAGGTACAATTCTATGAGTGTCATTTCCTATCGAATAGAGTAGAAATATACCAAAAGTTGTGGTCATTTCCGGTGAAAGAGAAAGTAACCAAAAACAATTAATTGAATACTCAATCATGTCATATTATATCTCGCCCAACCAAATCTCGTTTATTTATCTAAAAAATAAAAAAGTTATAGGGGTGACCCAGTTTTGAGACGCACCCGGTAGATATCTTCGATTCAGGTAAAATGAGATAGTGTTAAACTCGGTGTTAAAGTACCATCACGTACAGAGGTTATATAGAAAATAACAAAAAATCTTGGGCAGAAATTTAGCTGTATTACTTTTATAGGTAAACGGAGTTTTGCACTAAGTGATTATCCAGATTTGGTCATTTTAGTAGTGTGGTCTGGATTTGAACATGTGACGTAGACAGCTTAATGGAAAATCAAATGTACTAAAATGTACTAAAATGACCAAATCGGTATAGGATTATTGAACTGAAATATTTTAAGAATTAATTTCAATTTTAAAGAACGTTTTTCCGATTTTTCGCCTGTCCCTCAACCACCACAAAACATTTTAGAATTCATCGTTTCAACTTTCGATATCGTTGAACGTAATATTGGTAATAAAACTAAAATATGAGCACTTAAGGCAGCGAACGTTGCGTGGCGACCCGTATTCAGATTTTTCAATTATTATTGAAATATTTCATATTTTATTATACTATATTACGTTTATCTTTTCTAAAATCACTCTACCAAAAAGCAGAGTAATTGCATACAATATTTGAATAAACACCGTTTAAGGTACATATATAATATCCAAATACTGTCGACACTTGTTTTTACATTCGCGTGTTTCAATAAAAATGTCCAATGTTTTAATGTGTCCAACTATTGGGTTGTATTGATACATATTCATTTCATCACCATCATCGTCATTTTCAGCTTATTCGACCATTTGCAATTATGGTGTAGCCTTCCTCACATATTTAGATACTCTCTTTGTAGTTGGGCACATTGTTATCTATTGTTGCTTATGCGGGCTGAAATTATCCCTAATATCATGATCCCATCTCAGGTTCGGCCTTCTTCTAGGTTCCTTAATTCCTCGTGGCTACCATGCTGTGATTTTTGTGGTCCATCTGTTGTCCGTTCTTCTTGCCAGGTGTGCTGCCTATTGTCATTTGAAGGATTTCACTCTGTGGATGACATCTATTAACTTGGTCTTTCGTCGTAACCACTCTAATCTTTTATGGTCTCTCTTGGTCAACATATTTCGTTCCATTGATCGTTATGCGACCTGCAGTTTCGTTATGATGTCCGTTTAAATCATCCAGGTTAGTAAACATTGGTCGAATGTTTTCTTCTTTAGATAAAGTGGCATTCTAGATTTAAAAATGATTGAGTTTCTTCCATAACAACTCCATGGTGACTTAATTGTTCTGTTGGTTTCCGGTAGTAGAGATCCCGAGCTGTGTATTAGTTGTCCCAAATCTATATATATTCTTGTTTTGTTACTTTCAATAATTGTTTATAAAATTCATATTTTCAAAGTGATGAGCTATAGCCATATGTTGCTGAAATTAGATTTCACGTAAATTAGTTAGGAATATCCTCTAAATGTTCTTGTAAGATAGCTTCCATGGTTTACAAATAGCGGTAGGGTGTTTTGTTTCCCTTATATCTAAGAAATAGATTAGTGGCTCCCAAAAGAAAACAAGACACATTTATTTATCTTATTTATAGAGGGTGAATCTTAAATAGGTATAAATATTTTTAGTGGTTGTACATTTCGATTCCGTGTTTCTCGTCTATTAGGTTTTATTCCCAAAAATTATGTTGAAAACGTGCATTTTTTTGAAATTTTCCTGTATATTTTAGAAAACTTTTTAGAACTGCCTGTTCACATCTTCACACCAATTTTTCCCACGGTATAATTTCTTTCTTTCTTAACTTCTGATATTACCATGGTTACGACTTTTTGGTTACGGCACTAAAAAGGATGCAAATACAGAAAAAATCTTGTGGCTCTCAAATTTTTTTAAAAATAAATCATTTTTTTTTAATTTTCAGACTTGAATAACTCGTTTATTTTGGACTTATTTCAAAAACGGCAAAGAGAAAATGTTTCTTTTATCGAGGCCTACCAGCCCTGAAAATATTTTCACTAATTTAAGACCCACACTGTATATTTTTGGGAAGCTCATAGCAAGCCAGATCATATTATTTATGAATATACTGTGCATTCCATTTAAGAAAACAGAACTTTTGTTCATTTCTTCAAAAATATTCTTTTCGTAGAATAACAGACTATGCCACTGTGTTCTACGTAAAAAGTTACTATAATAAACAGTTTCCACCTTTTCGATATCTTTCGCAATAACAGAGATACAGGAGATGTCCCAAATTGCAAAATTTTCAGAAATACCCTGTAGCTCAGAAACAAAGAGGGAAATGAAAATGTTGTTTACAGCATCTTTTGCTTGACAAAAAAGTAGTACAGGTTTGTGCAAACTTCATCCTTCTATTTTCACTAATAACGGAGATACAGTAGGATTTCAATTAAAATAGGATACCCTGTACTATATTGTATATTGAGTGGCTGTTAGAGTTTTGAGCAATCACCTCCGTAACTTTTTTGCCCTTGTATTCCTTTACACCCGCTACAATTGCAATACAATGAAGCACCTCTAATGATCTATCATCTTTTTTAAAATATGTTATCATCATCAATAGGAGCCCCAGCAAAACAAGGTATAGACAGGTCTTATATAGAAACTCTCTCAAATATATACAAAGAAACCAAGCCAGAGTAATACCTAATATATAAAACAACCCCAGAGTTCCCAACTCGCAAAGGAAGAGAATAGTGGAGTGGATACGACGCGACGGAAGACCCAGGTAATAGATGGCATCCACAGAGTCAAGCATGGACAACAGATGGACCACAAAAATGATAGCATTGTACCCACGAGGAATTAAGAGACCTAGAGGAAGACCGAATCTGACATGAGACCATGACCATGAATGACATTAGGAAATTAGCAGGGATAACTTGGGCCCGCATAGCCAACAATAGACAAAAATGGGCCCAGCTACAAAGAGGGTATGTGAGGAAGGCTACACCATAATTGGAAATGGTTGAATAAGCTGAGAATGACAATGATGATGATGATATTCCTTAACACCCGGTATCACTACAATACAATGGAGCAACCTCTAATTATCTATAATCCTTTTTAAAATATGTAAATGTTTTAATTATGAATCAATTTAAATTAAAAACTACAGAATTGA
Organism: Sitophilus oryzae; assembly: GCF_002938485.1. Classification (NCBI taxonomy): domain Eukaryota; kingdom Metazoa; phylum Arthropoda; class Insecta; order Coleoptera; family Curculionidae; genus Sitophilus; species Sitophilus oryzae. Next base: position 1,285,206 of record NW_022147065.1, on the reverse strand, counting down.
ACTTGCCGAAGCTCTAACGCTATAATAATTAGTTGCTAGTCAGCAGAGAAAGATTTATTTATTTTCTGTTTGCCTTAAATCAAGATTAAGCATGTGCCTATGCGGAGAAGGTATTTGCTCAGAATAGAGAACTTATGTCTTCGGGATTACTTATGGGGCTATACGTAGTGCCTGTATTATAAATATAAGTCGGCTTTAAGTAGCTTTATAATAAATAGACCCGTTCGCTATGCATCGGAAAACAATTTCTTTCGAGCCATTTAAAATTTACCGCAGGAAGGTTGTTATTTAGTGTTACACTTTTCTAAATTCTACAGGGCTATCCGATTTTGAATGACATATTCTGAACGAAATCTAGGTCTAATGTAAGAAATTTTGTATTGGTGGAATATTCAAATTTTAAATGTTCGAATTAAAGAACACAAAGATTATCTGAAAAATCAGATTCTCGTAATTCTATAATCCTAATATCGCAAACGAAATCGTATAATAAGCGTAACACAGATCCTAAATTTAAAAATAATCTAACAAAGCAAGGATATAATACAGGGTGGTCCGAACTATATTCAGAAAACTTCGGCAGCATGTTCTGCTTATAAAAATAAGTAAAAAAGTTCGTATAAATGTATGTCCTAACATGCTTAGTTTCGGAGATACAGGGTGTAGAAGTTTCATTTTTATTTCGATTTTTTCCAAATAATTTCTGACGTAACGTCAATATTTGAATGAAAATTGGTCTCTGGGAGTTTTTTGACCTGATAAATTTGATTTTAATATTTATACCTCTCCTTTTTTTAAAGGGCGCCACATACATTATTACCAGAGTAATAACTTTTTGCCCGTACTTGTATTAAACTATGTACTGAGTAAAATAATATACATTTCCCTGATTTTTTACGTAAAAAAAATCTCTTAGTAAAAATCGCTACGAGTAACCGTTCTCAAGATATTTAGAATGGAAGTAGTCAATACATGTCATTATTGACAAAAAATAACATGTTAAGTAGATAGTTATTTGAGTGAAATGATAAATTTGGTCACTTTTTATTTTTTTAAATTAATCATAAGTTTTTCTTTGAAAAAAAAAATGATGATAAAACAGTTTCTGTTGAACTTTTGAGACAAAATCAATTTCAAATTTATGATTTCAGTCTAATAACTATTTAGTCAACATGTTTAATTCATGTCAATGATGACAGGTATTGGTAAATTCGATTCCAAATATCTTGAGAACCTTTACTCGCAGCGATTTTTACCAAGAGACCTTTTTTACGTAAAAAACGTCGTAAATGTATATTTTTTTACTCACTAGTTTTATGCAGGTACGAACGAAAAGTTATTACTCTTCAAACCAGTTAATAATATGTGGGTGGCGCCCTCTACACGTAGGAGTCAAATTTCTCATGTCAAAAAACTCCCAGACACCAATTTTCATCCAAATATTGACGTTACTTCAGAAATTATTTGGAAAAAATCGAAATAACTACACCCTGTATCTCCAAAACTAAGCATTTTGGGGCATATATTTATACGAACTTTTTTAATTATTTTTATCTGCAGAATATGCTGCCAAAGTTTCCGGAATACAGTTCAGACCACCCTGTATATCCAAAAGTTTGAACAAAGCAGTGTTGCCAGAATTGACGGATTTCTTTCAATATGAAGGATTTTACAGTCAAATTTCGTCGATTGAAGGGCTGAAGAATTTTTATACAAAAAGAAGACAGTATGAAGGTTTCTGGCAGTTTTGAACAGTAAAAATTGTTAAAATATGTAGTAGGAGTATTTATTGTTTTTTTTTACATTTATTTTTTCACTCTTTAACGGTGTTTAATTATTGGGGACTTGCTGTCGAAAAGTTCGCAATTCAAAAGATTTTAACATTTACGAAAAAATTAATAGATACATTTTTATCTTTCAACGTGTCTTATTATACACATACCATAACTAAACCAAAGTTCATGTTGGAAAGAAATTAATAGGTAAACGGAAAATATATCTAATGAGTTAGCTTATCATGGCGTCTTGCACGGTTAATTATTCACGGTTTAATTATTCACTGGCTCTTTGATATAATATCTTTTACTGTGCTCTCTGGAACAGCGGGCAGGCCGTCTAGCTGCCAATAGACGTTGCGTTTACTACTGCGCATACATGCTTTAAATACGAGTACTGAATATAAATCAAATAAGTCTCCATAGCGCTGCACGAAAACGTTCAGCCTATAAAGCGAGAAGTCCAGAGTTCGATACCGGCTCGGAGTAAGCTTTTTTTTATTTTATTTTTGTTTATATTCTAATAGTAAAGTATTAAACAATTTTGGAGATTAAAAAAAAACAATTGTTTTATACTTTACTATCAGAATATAATGGAAAATAAAATAAAAAAAGGTTACCTTCTCGCTTTATAGGCTGAACGTTTTCGCGCAGCGCAATGGAGATTTGTTCGATTTATATTCAATACTAGAATTTAACGGACTAAATAAAAAAAAATATAGGATCTTCTTTCAATGCACAGTAGTGAACTCGACGTCTATTGGCAGTCAGACGACTCACAAGCTGTTCCAGAGAGAATAGCAAAAGATTTTCTTAAAATATTTTCTCGTGGATGGTCGTAAACTAAAAAGTATAAAGTGTAATTGAACCCACTAATTTATTCCACTAATTGCGAGGTCCTGAATGAAGGTTTATGCTGAATTCCTTTGATATTTTTCATAAATTTAGCCAAATTATTCAGCAAATACAGTCTATATCGTAAAGTATGCATCAAAAAAATCCAACTGTTATTTTTGCATCTCTCCTACAAAGTACCTACTTCTGTTAGGTAATATTATACACCCCATGTTAGCCAGAGTATAACATACACTTTGCACCTGTGAACGTGAGCCATACGTATTTAATGTCGTGTAATGTTTTCTTAGTAAATTTAATAGCCACATACGTGTATGTACCTGGTAGCCCGCTGATCGTTATAGATCACCTTTGTACATATCGAGACAGTTCAACGTTTAAACTTAAACTGGTTTGTACTTATACAGAACGAAGGCACGTCTTTTTCTGATTTTATTGATTACGGCTTACGAACGTTTTCTTAAAAGGGGTACAAAAACGGAAATTAATTAAAGTTAAGCAAATTACTTGAGAGAGGTCGCTTTGTCTATTCTAACCTTTCAATATTCGTAGCATGACCATATTGAAACTAAATGATATTTAATCATATCATTCTCTGTACTATTATACAGGGTGATCCGAATTGTTATACAATCGGTTGAATATACAACCTTTTGTACTTTAATAACACCACTATTGACGTCGTGGATTCTGTGAAATTCTTAGGACTTGTAGACAACTCGTTAAAATGGGACTTGCACATCGAAGCTTTATCAAAGAAACTAAGCGCTGCTTTGGGCTAAGATTAGTTTCTAAGGAACTTAACTTATCAACTTCCAGAATATCCTATTATGCCCTTTTTGAGTCACATCTTCGTTATGCCTTTCTATTCTGGGATACTTGCTGCGCAACAAAATTTGATCGTATTTTCAAACTTCAAAAGAGAGCAGTTCGATATTTATTGGGACTGAACACACTGAACAGTAGAACTCACTGCCAGAATACAGTAGAACTCACTGCCAACCACGAGCTCTGCAGAACTAGTAAAAAACTCAATACTGTACAATGCCAAAAAGATGTAATCTGCCTTTGAATATCAAGTCGCTTTCATTCTTTCCCGCATTTCACAACGCTCTGAAATCATACTTACTGGAAAGAGCCCTATGTGCGGTAAACAACTTTTTTGCTGACGTTTAATCATGAACAATTTTGAATTTTAAAATTTTGATCATCTGACACACTGGTTAAAAGTCTAGTATTTAATATTTCATTAAATTATTACTAAACTCTTAAATGATTATATCCATTTACAATTTTCCTATTGTAAAATTTTATTGATACGCCTTTTTTTTGTTCTGCAATGTCCATGTATGTTCTATTTGTAATTTTAATGACGTAGTTAAATTTTTTTGAATTGTATGATTTGTATTGTATGATATTTTTTTATTATTTGTATATTTTTTGTGCTTTTGTTTGTTTTGTAAATGCTTTGTCGATGAAGCTTCAAGATTTGGCTTTTTGTACAATAAAGCGTTATTTATTAATATTATTAAGTTGTGCTACAACTTCCTTCTAGATTCACTACCTTTAAACAACTATCAGTAGAAGAATACATAATAAATAACATAAAATAAGCTCAGTAAAGACGTATGTAGAAAATTCGGATTTCAATTTATTTCATTCTAGGATCGCTTGCGTTCGTCGCTCGTAACTCGTCACTTGCATTGCTCGTTCATAATCGAGCGATGTCGGTTATTCCAATAATCGAGTACTCGAGCGAATTTTCGCTCGAGTTATCCCATCACTAATAAATATGGATAGCATTATACTTCTTCCTTAATCTTTTTATTCAAAGTTTTTAACAACATATCATGTTCCTAACCTAAACTAAGTTATTTAAAAATTAATAATTCTATTATTATAATCTCATTTGAAAAATTTAGTTCCCATGACAATTTTTGAAATTTAGCATGTAAAGTCTAATTGATACATAAAGTTTGAATATTTACCAAGGTGACGATTTTCTTTAAACGACAAAACTATTTATAATAGAATTATTATCTTTTAAATGGCTTTATATCGATTTTTAAACTAATATACATAAGCTTGAATTTAAAATAACAATGATTAAAAATGATTTAAGCGACTTTATAACAAACGGAAATCTTTTTTTATCTCCCTATTTGATATCCAATCGGTTGATTTAGACAGATCGAAAACATCGATTTTCCTTAACCTATAAACCAAAATTCAGCTTTCAATATGCCGAATTTATGATTTAACCAATGCTAATTCAAGATCCTGTTTTTATCAGTTTTACACATATGTTTTATTTTTTATCTGGAAAACTATTAAAGATTAGTATAGGTTAGTATAATAGAAACGGAAAGAGATATGGAAGTAGTTTCGAAAAATATAATAATATACCGTGAATTCCATTTAAAATAATAAAGATGCTACCATTTTTAGATCAAGCGGCAAACTGCTGAAAATAACTTAGACAGATGAAGCAGGTGCCTTTATGCAAAAATCCAATTCCAATTCCAACGGTATCCGTGAATCACCCTGTATAATATGTAGCAGCTGTTGGTAATAATAGTAGTAATACAAGAATTTGTTATACATTTGTAAAAATATGTCATCTAGTTTTGACTCATTCCTCACTCTGTATATACTCAGCAATTTATCCTATTTTTCTATTGAAACATTAATCGAAGACACTTCTCACTTAATTTTACGTATCAGAGATCTTCATTTCCAAGCCTCTCTGGCGCCATTTTTTTTCGATCATATGGTACTTCGAATTAAAAAACATGATTATGCTTTTAAAATTTCAGTGTGTAGAAAATCTTTCCCAATTACATTAACTTTTTAAAAAAAGATATTCTATGAATGAAATTACCCCATGCAAGTAGTCATTCGCCTTTTTAAATTTTTACTAGAACCTTGCTCTCGTACTTTTTTCTTTCTTCGAGCAAACTTTGTTTTAATTAAACTTTTGAACAAACATTTGGAAATAATCCCGTATAATCGGGTAAAATCTTTAAAGTTACAACAGGCTTAGAGTCTGGTTCAAGCTTTTCCGTAGCAAATTCAATTAAACTTCCTAAGCAACAGGTTATTTGAAGACGCGTTATAAATATTTTAATAAAATTTACATAAAATAATATATTATTACGTGCTGTCAGTAAAGGGTAAAAATTATTAATATAGGGAAATATAATAACCATTTTATCTATAAAAGGAGAAACATAGTGTCGTAACATCTATGAACTACTTCATTCATATTAGAACCAATTGAATTTTTTTGAATAAAGAACTTGATTTTTAATGACACTATTCATATTCATATTATTAGTGTTTGTTGCTGTGTATTAACAATGTCAAATTTTTCATTCAAGAAATTTGATAGTGTAATAGCGGTCTAACCATAATTTCTCTTGACGGGTGAAAATCAAATCAAAATAAATATTCACGCACTTTAAAATACATAAAAAATTTAAGTTATCTGTTTTTCGTACCGGGTAGTGTTCTTTACATACCTAAATACTAAGTAATATGTACTACAGTTGTTTCCTATTTTATAAAAAATCTTGTAGATTCGCTCGAGAGATTATAGAAGAAATGTGTTGGCGGTAGTTGTTTGTGTCTGCTTAAAAGACGCCGGCATTTCTAACCTTATCGTACAGATTTCCAAATTCGTAAATCTTCTCGAACCACTAATGGCTCTTTAACGATAATAACCCAACGATAAACTAATCTGAGGACGGAAGTTGCTTTATCTCCGACGAGGGCTACTTCTCTACTTTTCAAATTTACCAACTCGAATTCCTTATTCAACAATCTTCTTGCTTCTTGCTTATTAAGTCGATCTTGATCTGAACTATCTAGGGGTATAGCCCAAGATAAGAAATACTCGAGTGTTGTATCTGTAAGAAGTAATTTTTGAGAATGTTCCAGTAGATATTGTTTTGGAGTTTATCTTTCTTGAAATCTTGAAATAATTGATTTTAGTCATTATAGAAGAGCAGTTAGGGCGTAAAATGTATCTTAAGATATTGTACTGAAGTATTTTATATAGGGTGGTTTGTATAGGTTTACATAAGTGACTAACCTCTATAACTTTTTTTTTTCAGATAAAAAAACACGAGATTTGGTATGTATGTGTATGACACAAATCAGGATTGAGTGACATATTCAATTATTAGTTTCGGTCATTTCCTGTTTTACTGGAAGCGACTACCACTTTTGATTTTTAAATGGTACTCTCTTTTTTTTATTTTATTTGATAGAAAATTACATTCTGAATAGAATGACATATCATATTATGTCAATGTTTTGCATCTTTTCTTAAAAAATAGTATTTTAAATTTAAATCTAGAGTGCCATGGCTGCTTTAAAACCTCTATTTTTTAAAAAGGAGCCTTGGAAAAATAGATTTGAGGCTCGTAATGTTTTTCGTGGCTTCCTGGACGGTTAAAAGATAGCCAAATGGTGGCCAAATCATAGTTTTAATTACAATTCAATGTTTTAAAATGAATTGATGGTGGTTGATTGGCATACTTGGAAAAGACATTTTTTACTATTAGTTTGATACCACATACTTGCTATTTTGAGTAAAATTTTCATTGAAATGAACACAGTCGTGGCACTCTAGATTAAAATCCAAAATAATATTTTTTTAAAAGAAAATGTCAGTCAAGTTGACACATAAGATGTCACTCTATTCAGAATGTAGTTTTCTATTGACCAGATTAAAGTAAAAAAATACTAAGGGTACAATTTAACAGTCAAAAATTTGTATCATTTCCAATGAAACAAGAAGTGACTGAAAATCAATCAATCCTGATTTATGTCATATACTAAAATACCAACTCCCATTCTTTTGTTTGAGAAAAGTCTCGAAAAAAGTAAAAAAATTAAGAAGTCAAGAAAAGAAATAGAAGAAAAAAGAGTTACGAGCGAACATATTTTATTTTTGATTTTTGTTTGGTTTGAGTAATTTTAACTAAAGTATTATTAATATTAAGTCTTTTTCTGTTTATACAGATAGGTAGAAACTGTTCTTTGGAACCTTCATTTTATCACTTTTTGTAGACAATTGATTACTGATTACCCAAAAATGTAATATATCTCTATTTTTTAAAAAAAATTTGTATGATCGATAAAAAACGGTGTCAAGTTACCTTAAACATGATGGTTTGATAATCGATAATGAGAGAAAATCCATTAATTAATTTTGGAATAAAGTTATTGATACAGTCAAATATTGTATCAGAATTATAATCCCCACATTCCTACACAATATACTCTATCTCAAACCTGCTCTTGAAAAATATGGTCACAATCACATAAATCAATATTATTAGTAATCAATAGTTAACCAAAAACAATTTTGTTTTATGTAAGTGAAGCGAAGTGAAAGTTTTTTTTGTCAATTTTTTGGTACGGATGACTAATTGACCGATGAATCTGGAATGATTGAAACCATCTATTTGACAGTTGTTGTCATTTATTCTCATACTAGTTGAAGCCCCTGGCGCATCCGCCACGACATCAGGAAAAAAAGAATATTTATTTATTTTTTTAATTAAATGAAAAATCCGGCGACGACAGTTTTTAGAAAAGCCAATTAGCTATCTTTTAGTAAAAAAAGCAACTTTCTAGAGCAAGTCGTTACTTCAGTAGAGACGACACAGATAAACATTAGCATTTTATATATGTAGATACCGGGTGGTGCATCGGCCTTGGAAAAATAGAAAACCCTATGCAAATTTTGAATATGAACGCTGCGTCAAAGCGGGGCTACACTGTGCTGGGTGTCAGGTCCCAGCAATGTGGTGGACAACCAAGAAGCAGACAGACGAGCCAAAGACGGGGCCAGGGGAAAGGCCGACCCACCACTTGTGACGATCAACACACTGAAGGAAGCTATAGGAACCACCATCAAGGCCAAGCCGCAAAAGACGTGGCAGTATCGTGAAGACTGCGCTACAGCTGTAGAGACTGTGTCCAGTGTTAGATAGCAAAAAAACAAAACAACTGCTAGAGCACAAAAAGAACGTAGTGCGCATAATTGTAGATGTCATCATTGGAAACTGCCCCACCGGGGTAAACCAGATGGAAGAGGGTCGTGAGATGGAAGGTTTCCAGCGACGACTACTGCAGAGAATATGGAGAGAAAGAAGGAACCATAGAACACCTGCTTTGCCACTGTCCGGCACTGGAATACCGACGCTTTAAACCTTTAGAGCAAGGTTTTTTGAAGGGACTATAGGAAGCAGCAGAAGCCAACATCAGCGACATCGGGAGCATTGCAGAGAGCTGGTTGTGCTTTAATGCAAAGAAAGAATGTGAGGAAAGTTTGGTACAATAATACAAGGGTATCGCAATGGGCCCAAGGCCTCCGAGTGAGGTATTAAACATGGTCCCAAACCCTAGCGACCTAACCCTACCTAACCCAAGAAAGCCTGTATTTATTTTTTAATTAAAACTGAACAGGTAACAATGCAGAACCAGGTCAAACCTATGATTGGATTCAATTTGTTGTGCTGTCTACGCTACTGTGTTATAGTATCTACGGTTAGTGTGCCTGATATGCAATTTTGTAATTTAATACTTGTTCAAATTAGACAACAGCCTTAAGGTTTAGGAAAAATTATTTGACATTGACAAAATTAAATGGACAACTTTAGTATGTTGGCATTTACCTAGTTTTGCATTGTTTTCTGTTCAGTTTTCAAACCGCTGGCCCAAAATTATTCAAATTTGGCATGTGTTTTCAGCATTATCAGACCTTTAAAAAAACTATTTATGACTTCTGTGTAAAGTCAATAGGGGATATTTGAACAGTTCAAAATTTGCATGGGATTGATCCCACGCCGATGCACCATCCTGTAGAGCTTTCCTCAATGACAACCTCGGTAGATTAAAGCTAAGAAACAAAGGCGAATGCAGATTCTGTGGGAAAAATAGGGAAACACCAGAACACCTCATCATTGAATGCGCTGACACAACAACCGTTCGTGTCATAAACTTTAGCACTAATTAGAGAATTAACCTATATAAAGCCGTCTCAGATACTGGCTTTTGTCAAAGGAGGGCACAATGGATCTATAAGGTCGCACTGATTAACTTCTACAAATAAGTCTGATAAGCGTCATTATGCAATAAATAATAATTAATACAAAAGGTGGAATCTAAAAAAGTATTTAAAACCATTATTAAGTTAATGTAAATGCAGCCAACTAATTTATACATCTATTAATTTAACTTTTCAAGAAATGGTATTATTAACATAAGGACGGATAACAGAAAGTGGAGAATCAAACTGTTAATGACATTTTGTGACAACATAATAACGTATTAGATAACGGAAACGCGAAGACCAGCTATTAAAATTCTTGGAAGCAATTTATAAAGCTGTTAATTTAGCTTAGAAAAAATATATATTTTAGAAAAATAATGTGAGGAGAAACTAGAGAAATGAGGTGACATTGAAAAAAGTTGAAAGAAATAGGCCTTAAACAGTCATAGTCTTACAGTATAAAACAGTATAAGTTCTAGATATTTTTTCACTCTTGATAGACTTAGATTTGTCAGTAGATAGGGAAACATATTTTATAGGGTGGTCCGAATTGTATTCGGGAAACTTCGGCAGCATATTCTGCAGATAAAAATAAGTAAAAACGTTCGTATAAATTTATGTCTTTAAATTCTTCATTTCGGATATACAGGATGTGGGATTTTCATTTTTATTTTGTTTTTTTTTCAAATAATTTCTGAGCTAACGTGAATATTTGGATAAAAATTGGTAGCTAGGTCATATTTGACATGGCATGATGTTAGTATGGCTCGTACTTGTAGGGGGCGCCACCTACATATTTTTAACTGTTTTGAGGAGTATAATGATAACTTTTCATCTGTATCTGTATCTTTCATCGTATAGTGCTGAAAAAAAAAATACAAATTTCAGTAATTTTTTATGTAAAATAGGTCTCTTGGTAAAAATTTCTATGAGTTAACACATGTCATTAATGACAAAATATGAATAAGTTGTGATGAATAAGGCCAGTATTCCACTATCAAATTTCGTTGTCAAAAGATCTTTTATGAAAAAAATTCAATTAATTAATATTTATATAATTAATTAATGATATTATTATAATTTATTAATGATATTTGATGAAAAATTTGGCAGTGTTAATATACAATGTTTTATATAATCACACATATTATTGCACTGTCAAATTCTGTGATAAAATAAAATGTTTGACAATGCTGGCCTAAGAAATGGTAAAGTCTAGGAACTTTTTATTTTTTTAAATTAATCATTATTTTTTTTAGTAAAAGTTATGATAAAATAGTTTCTGTTTCTGTTTTCTCTGTTTCTGTTTTCTCAAAAACATTTCATATTTGTTATTTCAGTCTAATTTCTATCTGTTCAACATGTTTAATTTTTACCTCGATTTTTGCCAATGATGACATTTATTGATTATTTGGATTCTAAATATCTTCAAAACGGTTACTCGCGGAAACCGTGCTAAAGATATTCGCTCGTAGCGATACCAAGAGACGTTTTTAAGTAAAATATAGCGAGAATGTATATTTTTCACTCAAATACAGTAGTTTCACCGAGTAGTTTTCTACAGATAGGAACAGAAAGCCATTATTCTTCAAAAAATTAGCTAAAACATGTAGATAGCGCCCTTTAGGTATGACATACCTAATCCGATACTGAGGTTATTCACCGCAGATGCAACAGAATATACGAAAATTTCTATTAAACCGAAAACAAAAACCTATTCAATTTTCTTTGACGTACGCGACACAACAACAAAACCAACTCGTAAACGTATCCGTTTGCGTAGTCGTGAAAACGTCACGGCCGGACATTTAAGTAAGCGTCTTTTAATTGCCACTCTGTCGACCAGCCCTTAGATCATACGAACAATAACTAGACACGGTTCTTAACATTAAATAAGACAGAGATGTCAGGGCAGTCATCTTGAAATCCGTTTTTTTAATTTTGTGTCTTCTCTCTTTAACTTTTTATCAGTTGGAGTATTTTTGTTATGCTTTATCACTTTGTATTTATTTTCTACTATTTCATGAATATTTTAAACTTTGTTTTCTGCAAAATGACACACTTGAGAATTTGAATTAGATTAAAATTAAATAATGTTTATACTTTTGAGGCGGTTTCATTTCTTTAAAAGACTTTTTTGAGTTTGCGTTGCTTGGTGACAAATCCAAAAATCTTTTCAAATTAAGATTATTATAACTCCTAGATAAAAAGTTTACTGAGGATGTTTAATGTGCTAGCGCATGTATTGGCCAGAAAATTTATAATCTGTCGACACGTTAGAAGGACGTCCAGTTTGTCTTGACGCAGGCCAACATCAACAATGGGTACCCGGATGGTATAGCGGCTGCTACGATTTATATATTTAGTTCCTATATGTAAGCACCATCACAGAGTTGTCAAAAGAAAATGGGAAAGAGAAGGTGGTCGATAATGCTTCAGTATTGAAACTAAAACAGTTCCATTGGACCATTGTCTTTATTGATTTTGCTTACACAACGTTTCGGTCAGAAGTATCACTTCTGCAATGATCACAAACATGATCTAATATTAATTCTAAAGTTGAGCATTCACCCGTTAATTTGTTGGGTGCAGTCAAGCATGAGGTTGTCCACTGAGAGTACCCGCATTGGTGCGTTTTATGAATGGTTGCCATATCGTTGAAGTTTTCATACTTGAAGTGCTAAAGATTTTATTAGTGCTTGATATCAATAAGCTTTTTTAAATTTGCGCTTTTTCCAATGGGGTTCCTTGTGGACAACCCGGGCTTCCAACCATTTTATGGTGTGACGCTTGGACCACACATGATCTGCAATGCCCGACTTTACTTTTTCACCTCTTTGCGTATATTTTTTATGTTCGTCAAGTCGTACATGTAGAGGACATTTTGACTCTCCAATATTCGACTCACCACCCTCGCAAGGTACCTGGTAGATTCACTCTTTCTCTTGTTTTGATAATTCCTGTTTTGTTTTTGTTAAGACACTTTTTAGGGCAATCCCAGACTTAAAAACGGTTTTTAATTTTATACTGCTTGGATATTCGCCTAATTTTCTCCGGTGTTCCTTTCACATATGGAACCGTCAAGAGAGGGAGGGAGAGAATCCTCCTCAGGCTGGCGTACCAATGAGTCAGACTTGCAGTTGGATATAATCTTGTTGAGGCACTTTGCAGAGTAACCATTCTGAAGGAAATCGTTTTTAATATTACTTACTTCAGAATTCAGAGATTCTTGGTCACTGCATATTGCATATAGTGATTACTCGATGACATAATGTTTTAACTATATCTCTTTTGGTTGCTTCAGAATGGTTCCACTGAGAATATAAATATTGTTCCGTATGTGCGGGTTTCTTATATACACCAGTGCTTATAGATGCTAATGGATCCATCACTTTTACTGACAAGAACATCCATAAACGGTAGGTAGAAGGTTTTCTCTTTGTCAATCGTAAATCTAATTGAGTTACTTCGTGAATTGAGATGATTGAGGAAGGACTGCAACTGTCTAGTGGTTCCACTCCAGATTACATCGTCAACATATCGATGAAATAAAATAATAAATAACGACAATGGAAGTCCAAAATTCCTATAGTTTTAAGAAGTTAGATACTGGCTATGCATTGAACTAAAAAATAAATAAAATGTCTCACAGTCAGTTGCTGTTTTGATCGGTAGTGAGTAACAAGACAAAAACTGTATCCTTGTGTTTTGATTGTTCGGGATTATCTGTGACTTTGCAACTCTCTAGACATTAGTAGCTATACACACAGCAAAATATCACCGACCAGTGCAGTCAACGTGTGAACGCATCTACCAACGCCAAAAACAACTTCCTTTGATGTATCTTGAAAAAACCGACAACAGACTAGGCCTAGAGATGGGTAGATCCGGTGTTTTAAAAGAGTGGGGTCTAGGAGTTACACACAAATTTCATAGACCTACATCCAGGTGTCAGTTGTGCCGGATCTATATCATTCTAATATTTAATTTGATTTTAACTAAATTTTATTCTGCATGAAGCAATCCACTTTCAAAATTTTAGTAGTCCGTTAGGAAAATCTGATGATTGCGTTTTCCCAAATCCTTATCACCTGATCTAATCTATTCTATTTATTTGTTACAGGTACCTTAATATTTAAATTTATGACTATGAGGCAAAGCATTACGAACTTCAAATAATACAAAATAATTTCGAATGCAATTACGGTTCCTCGAAAGTAAACTTAAAAAACAGTAAATAAAACTCAGCAGCAGTTACAATTCCCTTCGCTGCATCGTTATGTTTTTCAACGTATCCAGTTGGCTATCAGCAATGCAGTTCCGAGGGTAGGGGTCGATATTTATGAGGATCTACATCCATCAGTACCGACACCGGAAAGAGATCCGTGGATCTTATTACTTATTTAGGCCACCTCAACCAATACCGCCAACATGACCAATAGTTACTTAACCATACAGCACACTTCGTCCCAGGGACGTACATTTTATGTCCATTTTACGTCGGTACGTCCCGGGACAAATTAGGGACGTACTATGTACGTACATAGTACGTGCCCCATGTACTTACTATTTACGCACATTTTAGGACTTCACTACGGACTACATGCGAGTACGTACTACGGACGTACATACGAGTACGTACTACGGACGTACATGCGAGTACGTAATACGTACGTATCTTGAAAATTTTTGAAAACGCACTAGAAAATGTTATTTAATTTTAATATCATGACTGGATTATTTTGGTCAGATATACCCAATAATAATGAATGGACTGGATCAGTGGATCTTTTCTAGGCTAACGTTAATTCAAGTCACTCTAACCTACCTCTACTTCTTTTATTAATAAATCTAACCCGACTGCTATAACAAATTATTTCCTAAATTATCCAATGACCATAATGCATGACAGCCTTTGAAGAAATCTGATGGGTTAAAAATGCAACATATTATGCAATCAAGCCTAACAGGAAAATTATGCAGTCCTATGTTTAAATTTCCCGCTAAGTTATTCGTTCACATTCGAGTCTTGTCGGAATCGGAAGTCGGGTGGTTTCTAATGGCGTTTTCGATTGGCAGAGCTAGAGCGCATGTGCGCACTCAGTGTAGTTCCATCTTTTATTAATCAACGTAAAAAGTAAAAACAACTATACAATGAGTGCGCACCTGCTCCGATCCAGTCTTCGATTGTGTTGTGAGAGTGGGAGTGGGTGTCATGTGTCATAGTGGCCGTAGGTTGTTTGGCTTCCGCCTTGTTTTTTTTTGTCGTTACCTTCTTTGCTCGTTGTTTCAAGGTAAGTTAAAGTGTAATAATATAATGTGACTATTTCACCTAGCACAGTCACAACCTCGAATGATTGAGAATCGGCTCATTCAATTTGTTCAAAACAGAGGCAAGAATTAGATATTTGAATACTTAGTTTTCTTTTTGTATTTTTTAGTTAGAAGCAGTTCGCGAATAAAAAAATAAAATATCTATCAACATCCAATAAAAGACAGAGTGCGCTAAGGGTGTAGTTGCCGGACCGAAGCCAGACTCACGGGTGTATCAAGACATAAGGGATGACCCTGTACCTGAGTTTTTATATTAATAAATATTTTAAGCTGACTTCTATTGAATTGTTTCTAATTAAATTCCTAGGTCGTATACGTCGTTGAAAAATGTACGTCCATTGTACGCACATTGTACGTACTTTCGATCATTTTACATCCAGTTTTGGTCCGGAACAAAACAAAAAATGTACGTACCTGGAATGTTCGTACATGCGACGTACTTTACCACATCCCAAGGACGTACCGGGGACGTACATAGCGTTGGAAAATGTACGTCCCTAGTATGTACATGGTACGTACATCTACGTACTTGTACGTACCAGGGACCCGACATTCGTCCCAACATTACGTACCAGGTACGTACATAGTACGTACCGTGGCTATATGGGTACACGTTAACCATAAGCACCGACCAGCTATATTGGCACTTGCATTGGCCAACTTGTAGAGGAGTCATTACAGATTAAAAACCAGATTACGAATTTAGAATGACCAGAACGGAACAACAATAAACAACATACGCAGTGCTAGTAGATGCATAGGAAGATAAATCTGAATCTCTTATACATTTTGCCCTCAGGTCATCTCGTGATTTATGTTAGATACCGGATACCTGTGAAATGGTGAATCTAGATGTTATACGATCCAAGAACAATCTATTCGGCTAACTCGACAGGCCTCTGAAAATAAACGCGGCGGCGTTATTTTTAGATGCCGTTAGAGAACGGTGCGGAGACACTCCGTAAATTATTTTTTAAACAGCTGGTCGATCGGGCTGTTCCTCTGAATGGTCCCGTGTTTACGACAAGCCGCCCGAAGAGATTTAAGACCGCTGATTAATTTAATCAATCGCGGAATGCACTCGTTTAGTGAAACAGATTCTGAAAGAGTTTAGAGATGTATTTATTTTTCTTTTGTGCTGTTTTACTTGTTTGTATTTCTCTTTAACTGTGTAATCACATTTATCATTATAGATTTAATATAAAGATGTTTAGACCTAGTATTTATACGGATTAAAATTAATGTTTTTATTATGCAAAAGACTCTTGTAGAATTATTGTTCTACATTACGGCCCAATTATGACGAAGGTACTTTGCTATTTTTGCTATCATCACCAGTCACCCTTATACCTTTTAAGACATGTTCAAATTAACCCAGTAACTAAGTTTCTTGGGAGGTCATATAGTATACAGGGTACGAGCATTGGTATCTGGCAAAACCGTAATAGATCCGAAGATGGTTAAATTGGGATAAAGTCAGTGGCGTATACAGAGGGGGGGCCATGGGGCCCGGGCCCTCCCTAAAATCGGTAAATTGGGTTAAATATTAAGCTAAATAGCATATTCTACATTACTTTTTATTTGGGCCCCCACTAAAATAAATTCCTGTATCCGCCCCTGAGTAAAGTTGTGCCTTGGGATGTTCCCCAACATGCTATCAAAAAAGTTTCAAAAGTTTGAAGGATTACTGAGTTTTTTCGCACCCGAGTATCTGGCCATTAGTTTTTGGTGGGGCTGGGGGGTTGGTAAGGGGGTTAAAAATTTTAAAAAATCGTAACTCCAAAATTACAGTAGCTAGCGAAACACGGTTTTCAATTTAAGATTAGGAATAATATTTGCAACAAAATTTGTAATAACATCAAAATCAGTCAAAGTCGCAGTTTTTGAGATATTCCGTGTTTCCGTAGTCCGTTTTTGAGAAAATTCGTGTGGAGAACTCCAAACTCCCATCGGACGCGACCCCAGGTGGCGGATAGGGGAAATAACCGCGGACCAAAATTGGAAAAATTCGTTTACTTTGAAACTAAAAGAACTGCCTACCAACTTTTTATTAACATATTTTAGTATGCGCGGCGCCAATTTTTTCTCTCGCCAACTCCCGGCGCCAATTTTTTTTGTTTTGTTTTGGGTACTTTAACAACAACATTTTTTTTGTTTTGTTTTGGCTACTTTAACAACAAAAAAACTATTTAATTATTATTTAAAATAATTGCAAGTCTGACTCTGTTTTTTAAATTATTTAACCTGGTTACATTCATCGGAACAATATTGATGAGCCCTAATTAACATTGAATAAGGAAAACCGAGCCAATTGAAAGATTCAAATAAATAACATCCAGGTCAGCAATTTAAAATATTATTTTTAACTTTTTCTATTGTAAATTTGAAATTCTCAGTGTACGATCTAATAGTGGGTATGCATAATATTAATCGTAGTTATTATAAATAAATCAAATTCTACAAACTAATTTTCAATGCTCTACATGTTCGAAAGGGTTACCACCCTAACCTAACCTAACCTTCCCTATTGCACATATTTATGTTTCGTTCAATTTTATGTATAGCCCTTTCAACAGATTCTTCTTCTTATACTTCCGTATGCGTTTTGTGCTCTTTGTTTTACACGCTGAGGTGTATTATGATTTTACTTTTACAAATGACGTTAAGTAATGCCCCCCCAGCCCGTTGACGACAGGTCCTAGAACCTCGCTGGCCATTATAATGCTCCACCATTTCTATTCCATCTTCCGTGGAAATTATTTGATTGACGCATACATTCGCTGCGAATGCACGTCCACACCTGGGAAACATTTTCTCGCGAATGCGAACGAATGCAAACGTTCGTCACGTCTATCCTCGGCTCTAGATCCTTTTCTTCATAGGATTTTTTTTTGTTTTTACTACCCGCGGTATATTTTAAAACTAAGTAACAGGATACATTCTGTGAAGTAAAACTAAGTAACAAGATACACAGTGTGAATTATTTTTGAAATAGCTTGCCGATCTGGCTGTAGAATGTAGAATGTTAGAGAGGGGTTAAACACAACTTTACAGATCTATTGTGTATTGAGTTATAACGAGTTCTAACTCATCATACAGTCTCAGGGCTTTAACAAAAGTCAGTATCTGAGACGGCTCTACAGCTCTCCATCCTCGACATCAGCCGTATATGGCACATGACAAAGTTTATGGCACGAACGGTCGTCGTCTCGGCGCACTCAGTGATAAGGTGTTCTGGTGTTTGTCCATTTTTCCAACAGAATCTGCATTCGCCGTTGTTTCTCAGCTTCAGCCTACTGAGGTGTTCGTTGAGGAGACAGTGTCCTGTTAGAAACCCCGTGACAATCCGAAGATTGTTTTTTCTTAAATCAAGGAAAATCTTTGATTTTTCTCGGTCGTAAAGTCTGAGGAACTTTTTCGAATGTCTTAGACCTTCTTGTTGGAAGACTCGCATTCCAGGTTACGGATGGAGTCTTCCAGGTTCCTCAGTTCCGCTTTTAGTGTCCTCAGTCCCTCAGTGAGCGGGAAATCATGTGATATATAGATCTATTTTTCTCTTTATCTAAAAAAATGATAA
The DNA here is from genome assembly GCF_002938485.1 of Sitophilus oryzae. Taxonomy (NCBI): domain Eukaryota; kingdom Metazoa; phylum Arthropoda; class Insecta; order Coleoptera; family Curculionidae; genus Sitophilus; species Sitophilus oryzae. The sequence continues at coordinate 1,266,599 of NW_022147065.1, read as the reverse complement.
CGATATATTTTCGACGAAGTCTAGATTTTGTCCGCATTTCAGAGCTCACTTGTCCGGAAACCATTGTATAGAGACCACAATATTTCATGTAAAAATAAGTCATCTCATTCCTCGAACTGAAAATAGAAGATACTGAAAAGTAAATATTTTTAAAACTCTTTGCCTAAACCGTTCCCGGTGCAATAGTTATTTTTACTTCTGAAGTTCTAGGTTATTCGATGACTTATTGCCAGTCGCGCGTGACGTCACGATTTTAAATCTGAGGTATAGCAGTATAAAAGTTTTCCCATTTATTTACGTGGTGTGGATATAATACGTGCTTAAATTTTACGATCCTTTCTTTAAGAAAAGATGTGTTTTTACAAAAAATATATTATCCATTTATTTTAGTACGCGTATTGTGTCCGAACGGATATTTTTATTAAATACTTTTTAATCTACAAGTTCATTGCGCAAATCGAATAACTCTGAAAAATCTTAAATTTAAATGTAAAGGTTGATTCTCACTATACCTTCCGTTTCCATTCCATATCCATTCCATATCCGTTCCGTATTTTTAATTGTATTGACGCTATACGTAAGCTTCCGTTCCATACTTTTTATTGTACAATTTATATCATTACGAAAGTTTGATTTTAAAGATTTTTATCTTTTGAAAAAGGTAATAGATATAATTAAGAGGTGAAAGAATAAATAAATATCCACAATATGTTAACAGAGTTGGCACAAATGTAAGAAATTGACAACGCTGTTTTCGATACGCTTCAGTCCGTCCGCCAAAAAAAAATGTATGGAAGGAAAGGATATGAAACGGAAGGGAAACGGAACGGATAGTGTGCATTGTCCTTTTCATTTACGTGATATAATATTTTATGTAAACGGAAGGGAAACGGAAGGGAGCTGAATAGTGAGAATCAACCTTAAAAACGCTTGTTATTCATAACTTTTTTATATTTATTAAATTTTTCCAAGCATTAAAGGCTACTACCATTAAACGGTAGTTATTTAAGGTATATTTCATCTTGATTAACTCCTCACTCTAATGGAAATAGTTGAATAATTCAACTAAAAGGCACTAGCAAACGCTGAATTATAACAGTGATTTTCTTAGTGCCATCCTATTAGGCTAAAAGCAAAAAAATAGTCACTCACTGCTGCTCACAGTCTAACTGCAACAGAATCATGTAATTGTAAAGCCAAGTTAATTATTATTAAGAATAATTTAACCTAAAAATAGAACTGCAAAACATACAAGGAAAACAAGGAAAGACATGATGGTTCTGCTAAAATTCATTACTTACTTACGTTTTTCGTCGGTTCCGTGTGGATAGAAAGTCACAATTTATTTAAACACAATTTATTTAACAAAAACAATAACGATAAAAGATTTAAAGAACTATTTACAAACGATTTATAACTATTTATCTAGAAAGAATTTATTTTGAATTTAGCGCGTCAACTGTACTCGTCTATTTATTTCTGTCCTCTTCAGGCCCCAGCCGCCGGCTTTTATACCCACAGCTAAAGATTTCTCGAATAATCCATAGATCGTTAGGTGCATAGAGAAGGTTTCGAATGTTCTCTTATATACTACTCCATTCCAGTGGAACTCGATTCCTCTCGAACGTTCGAATGAATCATTACGGTGTCTATTCTTTAATGCGTTGTTAAGGTCATTTGGGGGCGGGACATATAGTTGGGTTAGGTCGAATCCACACGGGTCCGCAGCAATAATAACAATTTGAGAGAGACAATCGAAATGGCGAGTCCATACATACAGCTGATGAAGAAGGCATTATTTGCATCTTCAGCGATAGCCAATAGAACTGTCATATGACAAATAATAATTATAACAGAATTATTAATATTCATTTTTACAAAAAAAAACTATGGTTTGTAGTGTAGCAACCCAAGTTCGTCAACAAAGTTGAAGAGGTAATATTTTGGCCAACTGTATAACAAAGAATTTAAATGTAAGAAATTAATCTACGTTGCGTTAAATATTTTTTTATTGTGATTACCTCGGATGCGCCTCGACAGAAGCAATATTTTGGGAAATTTGAGGAGAATAGGTTATGTAAAAAAACGCTAAATTTGTAAATAGCCCTACTTATTTTATTAAATGAAATGAATGGAGTGCCGTACTCTGCCTGGAATTCACATGTAAAAGAGCACGGCAGAGAAAATCATGATCACTATTCCAGAGCATCTAACTATGCTGTCCTGAACATTAATAAACGAGAAATAATAATAATATAGAAACTGTCCTCATACCTAGGTTCATAGTTTAATAGTTTAATACATTCAAAACATGCCACATTTATATCATTCAAAACTGAAGAGTTTTTTTGTTAGTTTAACGGGTCCCCACCCGTAGGTACGCAGTCCCTTGTTGCGGTATCGACGCTAAAGTTGAAGGTTTGGTGCCAATATCTATAATTTAATAAATTATAAGTTATTCTATGAGTTATTCTATTTATTGTTTTTGTTTGCCCTTTTGCGAGCTAAGATATTCGCCCATGCAAGGTCGAAAATTGTTAGTACACTCAACAAGGCCCTTATTCTCACAAACCACAAACATCGGCACGAAGGAACAGTAAACGATTTTATTTAGATTACTATTTAAACTGAAATTATTTACAGCATAAATAGATTCCATTAAATGCATACACATGTTATATATTATCTTTGTCAGATCAAATGAATAAAGAAAAGCTTTAGAACAGAATTACAACAAGAAAACAAAATAATATGATTTAGTTAACATTAGTTAAATAATGAGAAAACATTTACTTTACCTTTAATAACATTCTGTCACAAAACTCAATAACCAAAATAATATCAATGCGTCTCGAATGATAGTCTAAAGCTATTATTATTATTATATTAATAACTATTATCCCTGATCGTCGCGCGTCGTCTGATTTCCCTCTCTCTAGTTTGTGAAAAATATTTTAAAAATCAATAATTTCAGGTTTTTCGATATTTAGTGACATATTTGATATAACTTGAAATAAATATTTTTTAAACAATATTTTTTATTTGTTTCAGGTCTAAAACATTTTAGAAAAGAACTAGTACCTGGAAACCACCACAAGAAAAATGCATTTTCCTCATCACAAACGAAGGGCTACGCTTTGTGGCCGTCGATATTCAATTTGGCCACGAAAGCGGTGATCTCTTCAAATGCCACTTGTGGGCTAAATGGACGTGAAGAGTTTTGTAAACTGTCAGAAAATGGACGAGGAAGGTTAGTTATCTACTACTAATTTATGTTAATATCCAAATTCCAATAATTCAGATTCTCAGAAAGTTCCACTTGAACAATGTGATAAGTAATTAAAAATAGCTAAGTTTTGTAAAGAAATAACTATTCATTTAACTCTGGAAAGGTTGTTTTTTTTTAAATTTATAGAAAAAAGTCGGTTAATAGCTATTAATGTAAATACATTGATTCAATCAAAACATTTAAATAATTATTGGTTTAAATATAATTGGTATAATATATGCAAATAATAAATTGTTATGTAGACATCGTGACATTTGGCTTATGGATAATAAAAGCAACCCACATGATACTATCGATACACATCTTTAACCTACTTATAATACAAATAATTAAAATTAAATATGTATTTAAAAAAAATCATATGCGTATTTCTCCACTTGCACTGTATGAAAATTTAGAAAATAAAATAGAAGATAAAAAACTCTTTTCATAGGACTTTTTTGAAAAGATGAATCCGCCACAGCGGTATAGACATTTTTTACAATGAAATAGGTACTCTTTTAAATAACTTTATGAAACAAGCTTATCTGTTTTAGATGTGGTATATGCGACGACTACGCTACTGATCAAGGAAAAAGACACTCCATCAACTTTGCTATTGACGGCAGCAATCGGTGGTGGCAAAGTCCAGCGCTCCACTACGGGCCTAAATACGAATACGTCACTATCACAGTAGATCTAAAACAGGTGAGTCATTGTGTCATATAAATCGTCTAATAAAATCTGCGATAAAAAACTCTTTTTATAAAACATACGTTTTAAAATATTTCGGAAAACAGATTTTTGTTTCTAGATTCAGATATTCTCAAATAACTCAAGATCTGTTACAGATATCGAAAAACGGTTTCGAAAAATTGACGAGCCGAGGATTTTTTTCAAAAAATTTTGAAAAATCGTTTTTGGTTATTTAGTAATATGTTGTAGTTCTGAAAATGCATTTTTCGAACCCGTTTTGTTTTTGAGATTTACACTTTTTGTTCCAGATATATTCGTTGTTAAATATTTCGGAAAACAAAAAAAATATTTCTTTTGTAGATATTCTTAAATACCTCAAGACAGTGGCGGATACAGAGGGGGGCCATGGGGCCCGGGCCCCCCTAACTTCTGTAATTTGTGTAAAATATTAGGCTTTTGGGTTAAAAATGGCGCCCTAAAAAGCATATTCTACATTGCTTTTTATTTTGGCCCCCCCTAAAATAAATTCCTGATTCCACCCCTGACTCAAGATATGTTACAGATATCGAAAAACGGTTTGCGGTAGTCAATTCCACGTAAAATGAACTAGCATATTTTAGTTGAAATCTGAGATATTTCGGTTTTTGACAAAATCGACAGGGTGGGACCGAGGAATTTTTTCAACCTCAAAAAACACGTCTTAAAACCTCAAAATTGGCACCGGGTCCTAAAATGTAAAAACCTATTTCCAAGTATATACTAATTAATTAGTGTGTCTTATAGTATGGTTGATTTTGAATTAATTTTATTATTTTTGAGAATCATTTTTATTATAGTTTTTTCAAGATCAGAACATGATTACCTACTTATTTTAGTGTATTATTCCTTATTCTATATTTTTTTTTCGTAATATGCGTATTACGAATATTACTAACACAAGTTATCTCAAAATTGAGTTTTGTTACATCAAATTTTCATATACCATCGATAAACGGTCCCCCTTCATTCCTGCAAGGATAAAATTACTGAAATTATGTAGGCATGATTCAGGAAAAACATCTCCAAAAAATATATTAAAATATGATTGATGGTTTTGTATAGATAGCTCAATTTCAATAAAACATATTTGAAAAGTTGTTGCCTAAGTATTTTTTTAGTTGTCTTGTTTTCTGGAGTTCTATGTGACTTATTTTTCAATTTGTTATTTTTTAGATTCTATTGGCTGAAAGGTGCCAAATCGCCAAAAGGTATCTCAAATACTCAAATGATATTTTTATGTTCTTTATATACCTATCAGTAGAAAAAAAAATGCATAAAACATAGTTGTTAATTACTTAAAATTTACAGTAGTGCTTTTGTTAAATTTTAGAATTATACAGGATTTTTAAGGAACGGAAGTTAACGGAAATGAACGGAAAAGTAGGGAATTACAGGAAAAACTTGGGAATTTTGTTTAAGTCTGGTTGGACAAGCCTAAAGTATGTACTAAGTTGTATTTCAGGAAAATATCTTAAGTTCTACAGGGTGGCCCAAAAAAGTGTGAGTGGATCGAGATATTTTTTTTAAATGGGACACCTTGTATATTATTACGTTTTTGGCTTCTTCTCATATGACTTTCCATAATCCTAAGATATGAGTAAATATATTTCGATAGTTTCAGAGATGTTAATAAATAAATATATACTTTTTAGCTTTTCTCAAAAAAAATGTTAAAAATATAATAACTGTCCTGAAACTACTACTATCCTAAAAATTAAAGTTCTTAAGCTTCTAACGCCTACCACTGAGCTACAAAAATTGGTAATAAAAGGCGTGTCCGCTATTAAATGCTTGAGTCACGCTATTATACCATTTCTCTGGCAGACTGGCATTAAAACTAATATCACCGCTTTAGCTAATTATTAAAATTATTATTTATAACGCATAAACATAGGAATTTAACAACCCACTTGCATATTGTGTTCAATGGCATTATATAAATTATATATCGCATACATAGTAGCACATAGTTTGGGTTATGGGTTAATTTGACAAATATACAGTCACCTATTTTGGTTTACATATATTACAACGTAATATTCATTGAGACTTGTTTTTTCTTTAATTAAAATTAGCGCAAATCCTTATAGATTGGTACTTGCGAAATAATTTGACTACTATAAAAAATAATTAAATTTACAAGTTTAACAACGAACAACGGAATACAGATTCTGGGGGGGAAACGGGAAAACGCCAGAATACCTTATCGCTGAGTGCGCCGAGACGACAACCATTGAAGTTTGATACGATTATGGAGATAGAAAACTCACCCCTGTAAAGCCGTCTCACATACTGGCTTTTGTCCTGAGGCTGTATGATAGCTCAAGAAAGAGGGACACAATAGATCTCTAAGTTAGCGGTGATTAACTCCCCTCCCATACCATTCTACATTCTTATGCGCCCTCTACACTATGAGGAAAACAGTCCGAAGGTCAAGATCGTGTTTCCTCTCCTAACTTTGTCTCGTCTCGGCTTATCTCCGGTTGTCTCTGCTTATTTCCGTTTGTCTTCACTTACATTCACTTATTAAAAACGCCTCGAAACTACTCTTGAAATTACGGAGAAGGGCGAGGAAGGATTTTTTTGACATTACTTGTTGTCTCTACTTCCACGACGTGTCGATATCTATACCCGAGGCAAAGAACTTTTTTTCATAAATCTCAGTGAAATAAATAAACCTAGACGTTCCTAAAATATCTGTTCTTACGATGATATTTCTTTAATTATATATCATTTTATGATGATATATATTCCACAAGATTAATATTTGACTAATGATATTTATTTATACTCCATGTTTACTTATTTTTCTGAAGCCACCACAAATTTTGACCTTGATTCCTTTACTTTTTTTGAAAGTACTTTGAGAAAAGGGGTGTGTGTCTGGGAGATTTTTGATATGATAAATTTGGATTGTCGCTAGACTTTTTAACTGGTTTGAAGGAAAATAACTTTTCGTCAGTACCTGTATAATACAACTGATTAAAAATATACATTTGCGACTTTTTTTACGTAAAAAAGGTCTCTTGGTAAAAGTCGCTACGCGTAATGGTTCTTGAGATATTTAAAATCAAAATTATCAATACATGTCATTATTGACAAGAACTGAACATGTTGAGACTAGATAGTTATTAGACTGAAATCATAAATTTAAAATGTTTTTGTGCCAAATGTTCAACAGAAACTGTTTTATCATGATTTTTTCGCAGAATAATTTATGATTAATTAAAAAAAATCTGAAATTTATTATTTCAGGTCAAATAACTATCTACTCAACGTGTTATTTTTTGTCAATAATGTTATCTATTGACTATTTTTCCATTCTAAATATTTTGAGAACGGTTGCTCGTAACGATTTTTACCAAGGGACATGTTTTACGTAAAAAGTCACGGAAATGTATATTTTTTTATTCAGTAGTTTTATACAGGTGCGGAGGAAAAGTTATTGCTCTTCAAAACAGTCAAAACACATGTAGGTGGCGCCACCTATTAGTAGGAGTTATATTGACATCAAAATCAAATTATTCATGTCAAAAAACTCCCAGACACCAATTTTCATGCAAATATTGACGTTACTTCAGAAATTAGTTGGAAAAAATCGAAATAAAAATGAAATTTCTACACCCTGTATCTCAGAAACTAAGCATTTTAAGACATACATTTATACGACCTTTTCTACTTATTTTTATCTGCAGAATATGCTGCCGAAGTTTCCGGAATACAGTTCGGACCACACTGTATTGTTTGTCTTGATTTTTTGTAGTTTATTTTAATAAACATATAAATATTTAAAAAAGTTAGCAATAATTCGCATATTTCAACCTCATTTTGCATCATACATTTCACGCCTATGCAATTAATCACTAAAACCGTTAATTAAAAATTTGAAAAAAAAATCAGTATTAAACAAATAATTGTTGTCATAATTTTAAATTGCAGTGCTAAAAGCGTTAGAAAGAAGCTTTATTCTAAGATATATTTTCAATTAACTATCATTTAGAAATCCATAACTATTCCTCAATTTCTTAAAGATCTTAACTGAAATTCCCACAGCATCCAGGGTGAAATACCCCATCCTAGTAATTAGAGAAATTCAGCTTTGTAGTCGAGACCGAGACCGTGGATATAGTTCTGAATAGGAATGTGATTGTTAGCATCTAAAACACTGCAACGCATCGATTGCTGCTTTTGCTTGATGGCAGAGAGCCAGGCAATAAGCATTTGATCTTTAATGAGCTGGATAACAGCGTGTATTAACAGAACGTAGTGACGAAATACGTCGTTGCTTTATCGGAGAAATTATAATTTAAACGACATTGTAATGTTTGGATGGAAAAAGTTATTGCAATGGACTGACTATTTAACAATTTTGCTACGCAAAGTTTAGCACTACGTACTTGGGAATGGGGATATTTACAAAACCAAACATTTTAGTTTCTAATATATTCTATTTTTAAACTAGTGTAGTGTAACAACCCAAGTTCGTCAACAAAGTTGAAGAGGTAATAATTCGGCCAACTGTATAACAAAGAATTTAAATGTAAGAAATTAATCTACGTTGCGTTAAATATTTTTTTATTGTGATTACCTCGGATGCGCCTCGACAGAAGCAATATTTTGGGAAATTTGAGAAGAATAGGTTATGTAAAAAAACGCTAAATTTGTAAATAGCCCTACTTATTTTATTAAATGAAATGAATGGAGTGCCGTACTCTGCCTGGAATTCTCACGTAAAAGAGCACGGCAGAAAAAACCCCGATCACTATTCCGGAGAATCCAACTATGCTGTTCTGAACTTAAATAAAAGAGAAATAATAATAAAATATAGAATCTGTCCTCATACCTAGGTTTATAGTTTAATACATTCAAAACATGCCACATTTATATCGTTCAAAACTGAAGAGGTTTAACGGGTCCCCACGCGTAGGTACGAAGTCCTTGTTTGCAGAGATCGACGCTAAAATTGAAGGTCTAGTGCAAATATCTTTAGATTATAAGTCATTATATTTATTGTTTCTGGTTCTGGTTGCCCTTTTGCGAGCTAAGATATTCGCCCATGCACGGTCGAAAAATGTTAGTACAATCAACAAGGCCCTTATTATCACACTGAACCACAAACATGACGGCACGGATGGACAGTAAACCGATTGTATTTAGATTACTTGTAAACTTAAATTATTTCAGATTCCATTAAATGCAGACAAAGGTTATATTTATATATTCTCAGATGAAATAAATAAAGGAAAAACTTTAATACAGAATATTACCACAGAAAAATGAAATATATGCTATAGTTAACATTAGTTAAATAATGAGAAAACATTTACTTTACCTTAAATAAACATTCTTTGTCGCAAAACTCACGAACCAAAATATCATCAATGCGTCCCGAATGGTAGTCTAAAAGCTATTATTTAACAACTATTATCTCTGTTCATCGCCTGATTTCCCTCTCCCTAGTTTGCGAATAATATTTTAAAAATCAATAATTTTATTTATTATACAGAGTGTCTTAAAAATGAATGTTTTGAATTTAAAGAAATATGTCTATTTTTAAATAGGCGATTCATCTTACTAGCAATTAATTTTTAGAAAAAAAATCATAGAAATCTGAACTATACAATGCCCACCAACAAATTGCCAGCGTCAAGTGGAAATAATTATTATTAAGTTGTTGAAAAAAGTTTACTTTTAATAAATCCAGCACACCTAATTATCCAAAAAATAACTTACACATATTTCTAGAACAATGCAGTGACCCCGTCAAGTATGGTACAGCTGTACCATCTTTTTATCGAAGCAACTCCCGGTACTTTTGACCCCATCGTAACCGTGTTGTGGTTATAACAAGACTCCTGATTCTTAGTGATCAAGGGGACATACTATAAGTGACTAGATTGTCAATATATCTATAATTATATCTTATCGCTAGCCAAAATTCTTTAATTTCGCATACTCACCGATCATCAAAATTCTAAGGTACTTCTATAAATTTCCGAAACTTCAAATTTGTAATTTTTATTAGCCTTTAGCCTCTAAAAGAAGGAATACATTCGAACTTTCAATATTCATTAAATAGAAATTAACATTAAAAAATTAAATAAAAATAATGAATTTAATGCCAACAGCAACTGACTCTCCAGTGGACACAAAGTTACACGAGATAGTTTTGGTTTCAACTTATTTAGTAATTATAATGACTTAGAGCTCGCAACCTGTACACTTCTTTCGTCAATCTCATTTGCTTTAGATGGCTATTCAGCTTACAATGCTTTGTTAGTAGACCCACTAAACTGACTGTTTTTCTGTTCTTTGCTTCTACTATTTTACAGTTGAGGGTTGGAACCTTTGGTATTACAACAACAAAATAAAACATTAATTCACCACAATATACCAAAACGCTTTACTTTTGCACAGGACGCCCGTTTCGCTAACCATGTTAGCACCATCAGCGGATGGTTAAAACTAAACTAATATCTATAGTTGATGAAATAATTAGAAAACGTAGGTATAAGTTTGCGATTTCTGCAAATTCGACTTTTCAAGTGGGAAAAGATACGTCAAAATATTTTTCAATACCGTTTGATAGAGTTATCCCGTTGTTTTCAATTACTTACAGGTTCTCTGTTGCTATTGATTGGTGAAAGTTTGGAACATCCTGTGGAATATGTTAAAAAGCAAGGAATTCGAAAATCATTGTATTATCTAGGTGCTTCTTTTCTCGATAGTTTATTTTTTGATAAGATGATTTGTAAATTCCTTGCATTTTTAACATATTCCACAGGGTGTTTCCAAACTTTTACCAAAATAACAACATTTTGTTTTCTCTCGTATAATTGACAGATGGGAAATTTAATTCTTAATTTAGAAAGAGAAGTTTAGAAAGAGAAATTTAGAAATCGCTTAAAAGATCATCAAAATCGGTCATTGTCAAGAAAAATAAAGCAGTACTTGCTGGCGGAACGAATGGATATGTTACTAGTGATTTTATTTTGTGAGGAAAATTGCTTCTTGGTCTGAAGAGTTTATGCCTAAAGATATCCAATTAGGAACCTTCCTGATAAGGGTTCCTTTGAAAATATTAATTAAAATAAATATAAATATTTTCAGGGGTGGTATCTTTCGACCCCAGGAACACGGCTATGAGTTTTTTTTGCTAGAAAAAGATGTTGAAAATCGTGCATTTTCTTTTAAATTTTCCTGTATATTTTTCGAAAACTTTTTAGAACTGTCTTTTCACCGCAAATTTTCCCATATTGTTTTAATTGTTTTCAGATAAAGAACAAGATTTGTTATGTTAGTATGTGACATAAATTAGGATTGATTGACGTATTCAATTCTTTTCGGCTACTTCCAGTTGCACCGGAAATGACTACAACTTTTGATTTTTAAATATTTAACGAATATTATATCCTCGGTATTTTTCTACTTTATTCAATAGAAAATGGCACTCTGAATAGAATGACATATCATATGTCAACTTTTGACATTTTCGGATATGGTTTATTTGAAACTGCATAAACATGCAATTCATAAGGACAATTTGACTGGCAATACCAAGTGTGTGGTATCAAAGTATTCGCAAAAAAATGATTTTTCCAAATATGCTAATGATCCACCCTAGTTCCATTTGAAAAAATTGAGATAAAAACATTAGACGATCAAATCTATTTTTTTCAAGAATCCTTGATTAAGAATTAGTATTTTTAACATAGCCATGACCCTCCAGATTGAAATTTAAAATACGATTTTTTATTAAGCGAGAACGTCAATAGTTGACATATGATATGTCATTCTATTCAGAATGTCATTTTTTATCGAATAAAATTAAAAAAAATCCGAAGGTACCTTTTAAAAATCAAAAGTTGTAGGCATTTCCGGTGAAACAGGAAGCGACCAAAAACAATTTAATACATCAGTAAATCCTAATTTATGTCATATACTAACATACGAAATCTCGTTTTTATCAGAAAAATAAAAAAGTTATAGGGGTGAGCCACTTTTGAGACGCACCCGGTATAGGTTTTAGCTTGAAGATACCCTAGGTTGCTTAATTGAAAACCCACATAACTCTAGTTGACATGTCTCATTGTTCGATATATTAACCATTAATCCATTATTACATAAATACACTTCTATAAAATGATGACATCTACTGTTTGACCAGCGGATCTGAAGCTACGGAAGGAATGCGAGAAAAAAAAATCGATATTGCCACGTTTATCTATAAAATAGCAAATTTGCCAGACATGAACTATAAATTTAATATATTTTTATTATATATAATGTGTTTAGCATATATTCTGACGTATATTACTAAGGAATTTTAACGTAGTTCATATTGTTCTATATGTTTTATTTAATAACTTATTTCTTTCATTCTGTATAATCTGCTTATTATGAAAGTTGAAGATTTTTCAACGATATCATTGGCAAACCGGCATCGCCGCGCATGGCCGCCTATTCATCGAACATGATTGGCGAGTACGTCACAGGATTTGTTACCACGCGGTTGCCATGGCTTTTACGCCTTTCCTATTCGCTTGCTTTATCCCCAACTTCACGGTCTCTTCTGAAAAGAGTAGGAATATTGAATACTATTGAAATATCCAGTGGCGGTGTCATTTTTTGATCATTATTACTTTATTCATTATTTTATACCGGTTATCCTAAACTTTATTCCTATATTTTCGTATGACAGTTAAGTTGTGTTTGATTGTTTTGTTATCTTGTTATAATGTTTTTCGTTCGTAGTTTTTAATTATTAATATCAAGTTTGATCGTATATTTGTGTTTTAAAATGAATAAATTTGTTAAGGGTATAAGACGCTACATAGTCAGACAGGAGAAATAATAGCTAATTTATATAGGTAAGTTAATAATAACGTGGATGAAATCTCATTTGGTTTATTTCCTTGTGTTCATAATAGGGTTTGCGATGAAGAAGCTACAGAGAGTTCGCTTAAGTTGCCGCTTAAGCGTAAACTTGAGCGGATATTTCTTTATACCGGAGTTAGCGTATCGGCTATAAAAAAATTCACACAGAAGATAAAAAAAAGGTTGAAAACTAACCCCGATAAAATCATATCCAGCTCTGGAAAGAAACGACCACGTGAGACTGCTGTCGAAAAGCTCGACGACTTTTTCGAAGTGGTCAGGAATTTGATAAATAGATTTTATCTCGAATTCAAACTCGTCCCCACAATTAGAAAGCTTTTGCAAAAATTGCAGGAAGAATCGAATTTTCCTTTTGCAGGGATACGCTTAGGGGGTTATTAAAATCAAATGAATTTTTTTGGCGTAAATGTCAAAATAACAGATACATATTAATGGAGCGGCCCATTATATTACAGAGAGAGATATAAATATATACGCGAAATTTGAAAATATAGCCATGTATTATCTATTTGGATGAAACATATGGGTAGACAATGACCTAACCTTTAAAAACTGCTGGCGGAGCGATACCATATCTGGTGTAATAGGCAATATTGGATCTACTGGTGAGTAAAATTATGTTTTGTTTGCGCTTCCAAAGTTAACTATTTTCAAGATTTTTTTTTGCTGGAAATAGTTATATCTAAAATTATGTATTATAGAAAAAAATATAGTTAGTACAGATATATAAATAAATATACCTCAAGACTCAGTCTTGATCATCTGCTGATGGCAGACATGGTTAGCGAAACGTGCGTCCAGCGTAAAATTAAAAGTGTTTTGGTGTATTGTACTGATTTAGCGTTTTATTTTGCTGTGTAACACCAAAAGTTCCAACCCCCAGCTGTAATTATTTCTTCTATTATATTAACAACACAATAATAAAATGATTCAAAATATTTAAGGGAGCTTTAATAAAAGCTTTTAGTGTTTATCTGCTAACTCAACAGTAACGATTTAAACAGCATAAAGTTTTTTGAAAAAAAACATTAATCTGAGTATTATATTTATGATACACATTATTTTCATATAACACCGTACGCGCCTATTTTATGAATGAAATTGGGCGTGTTTTGTTTACAACTGCGTTCCCCTGCCGATACCCCGTAGCTACAGATCCGTTGGTCACACTATACAGAGTTCTTGGACGACTATTTGGGAAGTAACTTGGAATTAGCCATCGTTACGTGTTTTTTTTTAAAATGAAGAATCATTTTAAAAAACATTTCTTGAATAAATCTCCGCATGCTAAAGAGTCCGCATGCTAAATTCAAGACGTCTTAAGCGTTGCTAGTGGTGAAAGACATAACATAAAACACGCAAAAAAAACAAATTAATAAATATTCAAAAACAAAAATAATTACTAATAACGAAACAATCAATCCATATAACAGTGTATTATGCCGCGTGGTTTAAAGCGTTTGGACCATAGGTTTGGACTTTACGCTGCTATGACGTTTGAGCCGTAGTAAGGCAGGTTCGAATCCTAGTCAAGGCGACTTTTTTTAATCGTTTTTTTTTTAATTTTTACGTATTTTTACATATTTATTATTGATTAATACAATTTTTAGTAATGTGTTTCTTCATATTTTTTTTAATTACTTATACGCGCATTCAAAATTTCAGCTAAATCGGAAAAAAAGTTTATAATAATATAGTGTCTAATGTTATATAGATAATGAGATAATGAAGATAATGAAGGCCGTCTCGCACTTGGCCAATTTTTACTTTTCGATGTAAATAAATTTCATTGTTTTTTTTTATCAAATTCTGATATCTTTTGTTGAGTGAATTATAATTATTCATATTATAGTGCAATAAATGTTTGTAAACTTTACAGATTCCAAAGATCTTAAATTCCAAAGGTATACCATCCTATATCCCATAAACGCTGCATATCCCGCATCTGGTAACTATTTAATTTGTTTAAACAACGCACTCTACAATGTTATCTCTAAAGAATTTCACTTTAGTTTTCTTCAGTCGGTGAGATTATGGAGGAAATTGTTTTTGTATCGCTATTAAGTGGAGCTGCCTGAAATGCGACTTTATAAATGGAATGTTCTGTCTAGATATTTAATATCGCCAGTGCCTAGAAAGCTCAGATGTTGCGTCTTAAAGGTTTGCAGCTCGCAATGGCGGAATGCAGTGTGCACGAGTTTCTTACCGACGCTTTAATGACTGCTATTCGAGCAATGCGGTGAACGAAGAAAGGGTAAATTATTTTACCGGTAATTTAGTATTACAATTAAACACTTTTTGTGGAAGTTTACTGTTAACTCTTTCTTTGAAATTTAACCGTTATATTTTTATTTACTCTACTCTAGAAATATTATACTTCTAAATATAAGTATCTACACTCACCGGCACGAAATTTTTTTATGTATTTAAAGTTTTAGATATTGTGTTGTTGTGGAGCGATTTTGATGATTTTTAAGCAATTTGTAGCTAAATTATTTGACTTTTTAGCATATCTTTCTAAATTAAAAACGAAAGTTGCCATTTGCTATAGTAGTAAAATGGTAGTTGCCATTATGGCAAATTTCGTTGTCATATGAACTACGTAAATAAAAGACCTATTTATATTGCGAACTTCACAATTCGTGTGTATGAACTGTCCGCATAGAGCGGATCTTTCTCTATTAGTTGTGGACACTCTCACAGCTCTATTTTTAAGAACTGCAGGCTGATATCACATATAGTAGAGAATGATAGTAACGAAGGACGTTAAATGGCAGCTCTGTAAGGAAGATAAAGACACTATAAAATGCGTCACATAAACCTGCCCCGCTGGGAACAGAACTGCAATTGAATTAAAGCTGGGAGTTCGAAGAGCTACCCTTCATCTGATGCAGCTGATGCAGAAATCATTTCTGCATCAGCTGGAAAGAAATTAAGAAATAATTTTTTTTGTATATAAAAATATGCATTTTGATGCATGGAAGACGTGTATCAAATATAACATTAAAGATTAAAAAAAAAATTTACCACCCTGTATCTGAAAAGTTAAGATGTTTAGGACACATATTCATATGAAGTTTTTTTCTTAGAATAGGTCCAAGAATCACCTCCTTAAATATTAGCACGTCATGACCGGGAAATCCTGGGTACAGGAAAGTCTCGGAAATTCCCGGTTCTTTTGGAACATCAAAGAACCGGGACTCAAAATTATTAATTCCCGGTTCATTCAGGACTCTGTAATAACAATTAAAAACATATTTTTTGTTACGTGCGAAAGACTTAATACTTTCTAGCGGTCAAAATCAAACTTTTTTAAACAAGTAGTGATGCTATCTCTTAATGATCTCTTACTGTATCTCTTACTGTTCTTACTTCTGAAGATATTTTGAAGTTTCTAATATGTTACTTCATTATTTAGTACAATATTGATGAATGCATTAGTTATAAATTTTTGTGTTATGTTTTAATAGGCATTTGCATCTTTAATTGAAATGTTAAGTTTTTTTTTTCTAATTTAGTTAAGTTTGTTTCGAGGTTCGTTGAAGTTGTTTAGTATAATTTTTAAGCTACCTATGTGTTTTTTTTTCGCTTGTATTCATTACTTGTGTTCATGTTTACTTTCTCATGACTTAATAATTTGATATTATTTTTATTTAAAACTCAATTTTTTATCGGTTTTACTTTAGAGAACCACCCCTTGCTTGCTAATTGAAAAAAACTCCACAATCGTTGAACGACAATATTTTAGTACGGTTCTGAAAACTCTAATTAATACTACCAATTAGGGTTCAGATCTTTTTGGCCATCACAGAACCGGGCCTCGGTAACAATAATTAAAAAATTATTTTTTTGTTACGTACCTTTGATACTTTCGAGCGGTCGAAATCAGACTCTTCTAAATTAGAAATGATGTTATTTCTTATTGTTCTTGCTTCTTTTCTCTTTTGAAGTTCCTATAATATTTATTGTGTTATGTATCCATTTGCATTTTTAATTCAATATTTTAGGGCCTTTGTCTCAAATTCAGTTAAGTTGGTTTATGTTGTTTGATGTGAGATTTAAGTTACCTACCTATACTATTTTTTCTACGACTGCTATGTAAAACGTTAAAAAACGCACGCTAAAGTCAATCTGAAAGTGACGTTTTTCACACACCGTGCGCAAATTTTGTAGTGTGCAATCTTTTGCGCACGCTTACTCTTAGTGCACACAACATGTGTCAATTTTAACATTTTTAACCTCCAATATTTAGCTGAAACGCCAAACGCAACGCAGCCGTCATCATTATTACATCGCAAATTATTCCACAAAACTGACAAAAAATGAGTCTGCTGCTAATTTGTAGTCGTAGAAAAAATAGCGTAAAAAACTCGTTCAAAAATTTCTTTGTACACTCGTTCGACTTGTGGCTCTTGCCTGCGGCTCGAGCCAACAAACTGTCGAATTCGTGTGCAAAACGTCGTTTTCGAAACTCGTTGTTTAATATACTATTCTTTACTTGTGTTCATGTTATTTTTTTCATGACTGATTACTTAATAATTTGATATTATTTTTATGAAAAATCTCATTTTTTTATCCATTTTACTTTGAAAAACCATCCCTTGCTTTCTGATTGATAAACTGCACCACCATTGAAAAAAATTAGTCGGTACCGAAAGTACCGAAAAAACCGGGAAATCCCGGTTCTTAAGAAGCGCGGAACCAAAATTCCCGGTTCCGAAAAACAGCTCCGGTTCCGGAAACCCACTATAATCTACTTAATGTGACGTCATCGACTCTATATGCCCAAACAGTTAGGTCTCAATTATTACGCGGCGTACGGGATACATCCAATAGACATACCATCCTCCTTATTTGCGTACTGATTTAAAACAATTTGTGATGCAATCCGGACAATGGGCGCCTTGTTCGGCCAGCGGCTAAGAACAGTCAGTGCCGAGTCGACGAATGGTACCATGGTACCATCTCGAAATACCGTATTCAACTTAAATTGTCGGCTTCACGAGATGCGGCCCAGCCCCGAACCCCGTTTATTTAAATAATACTGTCATTACAGTTTCTTGCCATTCCTTCCAATGCATATTTGGTTGTTATGGTAATAAAGCATCCACTTCAGAAGCATCCACGTCAAGATGTGATGTCGGAGAGAATAAATTTAAAAATCGAGTACGGCAAAGTAGAGGCTTTTGTTTGTTTTCTGTGTTGTAAACGATCATCGGCTCGGGTATTGACTGATATATACATTTTGTTTTGTTGTTGTATATACAGATAGGGCTTGTCATTTTTTTGTTCATACTTATAGCAATAATAAGTATTTGGAATATTATACAGGGTGGCGCACCTCATTCGCCTCAGTTGATTAGTATACGAAAACAAAAAGATGTAGAAACAAAATATTTTATGAGTATATGAATGTGGGAAGGCAATGTGCATAATTTAAAATTATTTTGAAATGTACAGGGTATGTCAGAGCTAAGATCCACACCAAAGTTATATATTTACTTCTGAAACACACACAAAATAAGGCATTTATTATAAGGGTTAAATATGTTTACAAGTTTTGGATTCTGAGATATTTAAAGATATACAGGGTGAGTCTTAAATAAATGCAAATATTTTCAGGGTTAGTAGATTTCGATAAAAGAAACATATTATTTTCTCTTTACCATTTTTCAGGTAACTCCAAAATAACCGAGATATTTAAGTTCGAAAATTAAAAAAAAAATGATTTTTTTTGGAAACATTTTGAGAGCCACCGGAGTTTTTCTGTATTTGCATCCCTTTTAGTGCCGTCACCATAGAGTAAAGCCGTAACTATGGTACCTAATATCAGAGATTAAGAAATTATACCGTAGGGGTGAGCCACTTTTGAGACGCACCCGGTACAGCTGGTTCCAAAAAAAAAATGAATACGACTCTACATATTTTTTTCGAATATTTGGGCAGTGTATATTTATGTGTCAAGTATTTTGACATGTTAAGGTTATTATGACATTGTATAAAACAACTTTGCGTTCGACAAAGTGCCAAATAAATTTTTCAGAACGTCAGCATAACATGAGTAAAGAAATGGGGGACTGGTATCATAGAATATACTGCCCGAAATAATAAAAATATGTTTTAAATCGTATTCAGTTTTATGGGAACCAGCTGTACATTTTTATCCATTTCAAAACTGATGCTTATCCAAAAAATTCCACCTTTTTCGGAAATTCCACATTCGTACCATTAAAATTCCATGTTAGCTTATTTTTCCTGCTCTCCCATAACAGGCCGATCATTGACCCATATGCATTGTTGGAGGATAAATTGCGGACAGATTTAAAACAATTTGAAAGCTTACTCGGACAATACGTACCTTGTTCGGCTGGCGGCTCCGGACAGAATGTCGAACCGATGCATGGACCCTTTGAGAACATCGCTTTAGAGCTAAATTACCCGTCCGAAAGAGCCTTTATAATATTGCTAACCAGATTTGTACTGTATGGTATGGTAAAAGCTTCTTATAACTTGAAGACTTGAAACTTTTAAAATGCACTTCTATACGGAGTATAACTTTATTCAAGAATTGTTTAGTTGCAAACGTACAGGAGTACAGGTATAAAGTTATTAAACGATTTAGGTGATATTTGACTCTAGTTAGCTTTTGTATTGAATTGTATTAGATATGAAATAAAATTTACTCTGCTGCTCTCAGTTATCTATCAAATAAATAGGAATGGATTTGGCGGGATTTGGTATTGTGAAAATATTTTTCTTAGATATCTATTAATTATTATCGGTTAGAATTGGTCCAATAATAATTGTGTGTTTAATTTAAAGTAAAAATTAACGACAAAATCAAATTTACTTCATTCAATTTTTGACGAAAAGCTACAGCATATACCGGGTGTTTTCAAAAGTGGCTTACCTCCTATAATTCTTTTATTTTTTCAAACAAAAAACTAGCGTTGGTATGTTAGTATATGACATAAATCAGAATTGATTAACGTATTCAATTATTTTCGATCACTCCCTGTTTCACTGGAAACGTCTACAACTTTTGAATTTTAAATGGTACCCTCTAATATTTTTTCACTTATTCGATAGAAAATGACATTTTCTGGATAGAATGATATCTCATATGTCAACTGTTGACATTTCAACTGAAAAATTGTATTTTTAATTTCAATCTAGAGTGTACAATTTAAAAATCAAAATTTTTAGATACTTCCGGTAAAACAGGAAGTGACCAAAACTAATTGAATACATCAATCAATCCGAATTTATGTCATATACATATACCGGGTGCGTCTCAAAAGTGGCTCACCCCCTATAACTTTTTTATTTTTTCAGATAAAAAAACGAGATTTGGTATGTTAGTATATGACATAAATTAGGATTGATTGACGTATTCAATTGTTTTTGGTTCCATCCTGTTTCACCCGAAATGACAACAACCATTTATTTTTATTATTATGACACCCTCGGTAGTTTTTTACTTAGTTCGATAGAAAATGACACTCTGAGTAGAATGACATATCATTTGTCAACTTTTGCCATTTTCTTATTTGGTTTATTTGAAATTGTAACATGCGGATCATAACGAAAATTTGACTCGAAATACCAAGTGTGTGGTACCAAATTATTTGTAAAAAATGCCTTTTCCAAATATGCTACCCTCGTTCCATTTGAAAAAATTGAGGTATGATTAAAAATACGATTTGGGTATCTTCTGACCGGTTAGAACAAGACACGAAAAATATTAGACGATCAAAACTATTTTTCCAAGGCTCCTTGATTAAAAATTAATGTTTTTAACATAGCCATGGCACATGTGATATGTCATTCTATGCAGAATGACATTTTCTATGGAATAAAGTCAAAAAATACCCAGGCTGCCATTTAAAAATCAAAAGTTTTAGTCATTTCCGGTGAAACTGGAAGCGACCAAAACATCCTAATTTATGTCGTATACTAACATACCAAATCTCGTTTTTTTATTTAAAAAGATAAAAAAGTTATAGGAGTGAGTCACTTTTGAGAAGCACCCGATATACTAAATATCGTCTTTTATCTGATGAAATAAAAAGTTATAGTACTTTTGAAAAACACCCGGGGAAAACACAAATATTATAGGATTATTTCTATTCATTACAAATAATTCAATAATGTATATGATGCAGCCTTTATTTATGACACTGTTGATCAGATTGTGTAGGTCTTCTCACGTCAATCAAGAGTTTACATTTCATTTTGCTATGAAACCTGTACTCTAGGCTTCTATACAGGCAAATATTAAAATATATTCTTCAAAAAAAAACAATCCAGTGTTTCATATGTTAATATTTTAAAGAAGTAGCAAAATGTAAAAAAATAAAACGTTCCCGGCTTGTAACTGACAGTTGTACCAGAAAAGAACATGGAGACGCGGACATGGACAAACGCAGAACGGGATAGAGGACATAACGAAACGCGGATTCGCGTTGAGATAAAAATGAGGAGACCGGAGATCGTAGCATTTTATGAAAAAGTACGAGTACTATTATCAGGACTATTATACAATGGACTAAAGCCACTGCTATAGAAAACTAAGAGATAAATATATTTTATTTTCTAAAATACCAACAGGTTTATAATCTAGTAGCGTATCCAACTTCGAATCAAATATCTCGTGACTTGGTTGAGGACCGGAGTTTTCACTTTTGTACTTTGTGCATACAAAGTAGGTCCCTTCTAAATGAGCCCTGGTAGCAAAACGAGACTTAACATTTAAAATACTTCAGTTTTACTTTGGTCAAAGAATGCCTAGAGAAGATGAACAAATTAGACAAAACAATTAACAACAACAATTAAGAAAATAGAGCCCTCCTACTCTGGGTACCAGTCCGCCAAAGGATAGAAGGCAATGAAAAATCAAGTCACTATTTACTTAAATTATTTACATAAAATATGCTTAAAAACTCTCAATTTATCTTCGCTGATGTGAATTGGGTTTATACCAGCTTTAGGATTTGTATCTCTGCAGTCAACATTCTGAGCTAATATGCCACAGGTGGCGCCATCATTTAAACGTACAGTAACGTTAGCAGTTGTAACAAAAATACAAAGTCATTGTCTGACAGCGCCTGAGAACGCAAGGCAGTAATTGTTTAAAATCCGGATGATGCATGTTATACCACATTGATATAATCTTTATGTGTGTATACAGGGTGTCCCAATATTCCGTAGATATTCCGTTTGATTTCGACCGTTAGAAAATCAGACTTTGCATATTTACGTAACACAAAAAATTATTTTTTAGACAATCTAGGTTGTCATCTACCTAGACTACCATTTAGTATTTTTGATTTTTTGTCATTTTAAATATATTTATATGAACCAAAAAAAAATAGATGGAAAATATCTTAACCATCTAAGATTCGCCGACGACATAGTCTTAATAGCCAATACTCCTGAAGAACTACAAACACAAATTAATGAACTAAATACAGTCAGCAATAAAGTAGGTCTCAAAATGAATTTAGCAAAAACTAAAGTTACTTACAGTTGAGGGTTGGAACCTTTGGTGTTAAACAGCAAAATAAAAACACTAAATCACCACAATACACCAAAACACTTTTACTTTTACACTGGACGCGCGTTTCGCTAACCATGTTAGCATCATCAGCAGATGATTATAAACTCTATAACTAACTATAAAAATGAGTTTCATTTCTCATTTTTATAGTTAGTTATAGAGTTTATAATCATCTGCTGATGATGCTAACATGGTTAGCGAAACGCGCGTCCAGTGTAAAAGTAAAAGTGTTTTGGTGTATTGTGGTGATTTAGTGTTTTTATTTTGCAAAAACTAAAGTAATGGACAACGAACTAGTAGACAGAAGAGACATTCTAATAAATAACACAAAACCGGAAATAGTACAAGAATACATATATTTGGGACAACTAATACACAGCTCGGGATCTCTACTACCAGAAAGCAATCAAAGAATTAAGTTAGCATAGAGTACTTATGCAATAAACTCAATCATATTCAAATCTAGAATGACACTCTATCTACAGAAGAAAAGATTCGACCAATGGCATGGGTCATACTTCCAGGTATGACCCATGCATGCGAAAGCATGGATACTGGATACTTAAAATGGATATTATAAAGAAACTACAGGTCGCACAACGCTCAATGGAACGAAATATGCTGGGAATAACCAAGAAAGACCAAAAAAGAATAGAGTGAGTACGACAAAAGACTGCGTAATAGATGTCACACGCAGAATCAAATCCCTCAAGTGGCAATGGGCAGGACACTTGACAAGAAGAACGGACAACCGGGACAACAGATGGACCATAAAAATTACAGCATGATACCCACGAAGAATTAAAAACTTGTGAAGAGGAAGACCAAACTTGAGATGGGACCATGATATTAGGAAATTATTAGGGATAACTTGGGCCCGCATAGCCAACAATAGACAACAATGGACCCAACTACAAAGAGAGTATCTAAATATGTGAGGGAGGCTACACCATAATTGGAAATGGTTGAATAAGCTAAAATCTCCAAACAAATCCTATATTGGTATTTTACCACTGCACTATGGTTTCTAGAAGCTACTTTTTTGACCAAAATTAAACAACTTAATTTAATGGAAAATATGGACTGTAAATTTGTGTTTTAATAAAATAATAATATACTAATAAAATGAAGTTATTTTTAATCTTCTCGTTCAACGTGTGATTAACTTTTACCTATGAAGCGTCTTCTGTATATAGTTCCAAAAAAGGAAGTTGATCAATCATCGAATTACTGCTGTTCAAAACAATCTTCTTTAGAAATATCTTCTTGCTCTTCTTCTTTTTCCATTTTTTCTTCTTGCTCTTCCTCCTCGTATTCCTCTTCTTTTCCATGCTTCTCTTCAAATTGTTCTGCATTTAACTTCTTTTCGATAAAGTCAGGTACACGAAGTAGGTTAAGTACATCGGCAGGATAACTAAATTTACAAAGCAGCCTGCACAAGTAAAGCCCAATCCTGCCTATGTTCCTCGGAAACTTTTGAGGCCGTTCTTCTCTGGGTTCTGGAAGATTGCTTCGAAAAAGGCATTCGTGGGCGGCCGACAGATGATGTGGATGGATTCATTTAACTCAAGGATAAAATCCTCCTTTAACCAGTCTTCATTTTGTTTCAAAAATAAATCTTTAAGCCGCGAAGCCGCCTGTCATCTTCTTTCAAAATTTATACAAAGGCGATTTATCTTTTTTTCATTGTACCTGATAGTTCTTGTTCATTATTCTGAAATTTCTGTCTTACAAAATTTGAAACATACCCGTTTTTCTCAACTTTATTGGCCCCTTGTAGCCATTTTTCCAAAATATCAATTTTTTCAATCGATACATAGGAGAAAAAAAAATATTTAAAAAAAAAGTTGCAGCTAGTAGCAGCCAATTTTTTCTTTGATATTGTTCACAAAGGATTGTTTCAAATTTTATAATAACATCTAGCATGGAGAAACATGGAGAATTTTTTATAAGTCAAACTAAACTGTTAACTTTTTATTTATGTTCTGTCTTAAACTCATTATTTTTAATTAATTAAAAAATAATGGACGCTGATTCTTATGTGCAATTTTTAGTGATTTCTTAAAAATAGATACCATAAAGTGTAAAAATAACAGTAATCCGTTTTTATATCCCACTGAAATATATCACTTAATATTCACCAAAACTCTTCCGAAAATAAACAACAACTGAATAGGCACAAATACTTCACTAGAACGTCTAAATATAAATGCTGATAAGGAATAAAAATGAAAACTAAACAAAAATATATGCATGTGGTCTTCTTCATTTGTATATCTGCTTGCATTCCACTTACAAAAAACGTCCATATACAGTGGGTCTAAAATATGTATTTTGGCCAAAAAATTAGCTTCTAGAAACCATAGTGCACTGCAAGAAAATCTACAAAATAAAATAGTTATTTATTGTAAACACTGCTGCGTTAATCTAACGGAAACTAATTGTCAACAGTTAGGTTTACTGATAAACAAACTTGCCTAACGAACAAGGTTTACTGATAAACAAATTTGCCTAACGAACAAAAAAATGCTTAACGTTTCGGAAAGTTTATCTCTTTCCGTCCGTCGTCGGGAGGAAAAAAATACAAAATATAAAGAAAAAAACTATTTAAAATATTTAAATGTAACTATTCGAGAACACTTTAGTTTTTTTTAAACAGATACGTCTACAAAAACCGTTGACGTTCTGTTAAAATGACATTATATCAAAATAAGGTAAAACCTAAAAGCTTCGAACTTTCTGTATGATTATTTTTAATTTGTTTTTAATTTTTACGTGTGTTATGTTTATTTATGTTATGTTCTTTAAAATCAAAGAAGCGATTGCCATACATTACTAAATTACTAACATCTACATTTATTTTTATTACATTGTATTAAAAAAAAGCTGAGAATGATGATGAAGATAGGGGTCGTCAGTTTCTTGACAACTTCTTGATCTTGTCTTGATCTTGTAAAATAAAAAAGAAATATTCATTTACTTAGGTATTTGTATATTATATGAATATCCATTAATTGATGGATAAAAAAATTATTAAGCAAAAAAATATTTGTACGAAGCAGAACTTTGTCGGATGTTCAAAGTTGACATAAGTACGTCCAAAGTCGGATGTCCAAAGTTGGCATACTGTGGGCCAAATTAAATTGAAACCTTTTTTAATGCCTAATAATTTTTGAATTTTTAAATGTTTTTTTTTATAATTTTTTGGATATGTTATTCTATGGCCTACGATATTAGAATAATAAAAACTTTGCAAAGCGGGTCTACTTCAGTGGCATACAGACTTTATGAATTAACGTAAAACTTTTAAAATAAAAAAATAATACATTTTAATATACTGAATCTAAAATCTGAACTAAAATCTAATGCCACTGCAGTAATAGAGTAGTTTTTATTTTTTATCATTGTTGTTTTTACTGTTTTTATCTGTAGTAGTATTATCACCGTCACTATACTGTCAAAGTCACTAATTAACTAACTAAACTTCTACGTCCAGGTGTCTAAGGTGGTAGGTATTCTGAACGATTCAATTACGAATGGCTCAGATTTTCTGCTCAACGAACCATCACAATCACGCATTTTAATGTTAGATAATAATAATAATAATAATTAACAAAATTATGTAAATGTGATTTTGGCCACTGTAGTATAATGAGCCCAAAGTTTTTGAATTTTTTGAAAATTAGATGCCTGACCCTAGACTTTACGCATAAAGCATAAACATCACATTAACCAATCACACCACGACTTTTAAACAGGGGGTTCCCCTTTAATAAAGGAATTTTAAACGGGGGTTCCCCTTTTGTCAAGATATCAAGAAATTTCAAGATTTCTTGAATCAAGACAAGAAATCAACTCTCAAGAAATGGTCAAGACAAGATTTCTTGTCTTGCCGATCCCTAAATGAAGATGAAAATAAACCAAATATAACAAGTCTCCTAAGCAAAAAAATAAATTTTAAAATTACCTAAAAGAAAAAGCTTATTTTATTGTATAAAAATAGGTTAGAGATACAACAACAAAAACACTCGCTCTATGTAACTGTCAGTAATAAGTACACCAAAAGGAAAAGCAAAACGTGGACATGGACAAATACGAAATGGGACAGGCGACATCACGATCTGCGGATTCACGTTGAGATTAAAACGAAGAGGCCGAGGACTGTGCCTGTTCGGTGAAAAAAAGCTTAATTATACAAGGGAATATAAAAGAGCAGACGTTGACGTAAACGTTTCATAAAAAATGACCAGTTTTGTTTAGACAAATTTCATTGTGGAATGTATTATGAGGAATAAAAAGAAATGAGAACGAGCGATTCACCGTATTTTGTAAATTCTGTTATTATCAACAAAGTGTATAGTTGTTTTGTTTTATTTTGTTCCACTTTTCACTGGCAATATTTTTTTTTTGTTCTTAAGAGTCCATTTCACTAGTCCGAAAAAGTATGAAAATAAGCGTTCGTCATTTAACGTTTTATGTAAAACTGGCTAGGTATTTTTACACAAATGAAGAAGGAAATTAAAGATAAAGGATTATACTATATCGGTATTGTAGTACATTTTAGACAACTTCTTTATTTTTAAGATTTTGATGGTCAAACATCAACAAAATATTTCTTGTGTTTGGACTAAATTTTCTCGAAAACGAAGACATAATTTAAAATTCCGTAAATGTGTATTCCGTAAATGTGTATATCTATAACTCATCATACATGGGGATTTTCTTGTTGTAGGGGAGGCAGGGTTTAATGCCGACTATAAAAGTTGTTTCTTGATATTGTGTAGATCTCTTAGATGGGATAAAGGAAATTTAATTAATCACAATTATTAAAATGAAAATAACAGTAAAATTAACAAAAAAAAAGAAACATATCTATCGCTTGGATCGATTACAAAGAAAGCGTTTGACTCTGTACCACACTCATATATCTACTTAAAATTCTGGAGATCTGCAAGATAGATACTTCAATAGTCAGAACTCTTCAATATTTAATGCAGCAATGGCAAACATCTCTTCTCGTTACTTCCTCAGAGGACAGCTATCAAATCAAACCATTAAAAGTCCAAAGATGGATATTCCAAGGTGATAGCTTAAGCCCATTAATGTTTTGCATGGCCATAAACTAGAGATGAAACGGATATCTGGAAAGTATCCGGTATCCGGCTTATCCGGCCTAAATTTATTATCTGGCCGGATACCGAATATAGTAACTCAATATCCGGCCGGATACCGGATATTCAAAAGGTAACATAAATAACAGGAAATAATGTACTTACAGTTTAAACTGCGTTTATTTAAAGCTGAAAATAACAAAAATTAAAAAAAAAACACTAAAAATATTCATTAGTCACATTAATGAAAAATACAAAAATGAAAACTTCATATAGTGTTTATAATTCTTAAAATTTACTATCTTGTTCTTTTTCTTTTAGCAAAGGGAGTTTTAGAAAATTAATAGTCAAAATTTAATAAGTGGCAAATTATGGTGAATAAAAATTAAATTTTCAGCGTTTGTCGGTAATAGGCGATTTCACTTGTTTTCGTAAACCAAACTATCGAAAAAATTCATAAAACAACTTCGAAAAACAACTTCTTACTAAAAACACTGCTTCAAGGAGCTGAAAGGTATATTTTCGAAAATTTTGTCAAATTGGGTTAGTGGTTTGCGTTATCCGACCAACCAACTGTAAGGGTCCCGGCTGTGATTAATTCGAACTGTTTTCAAGTAGTAGTCCATAACGCTTGCAATTGTTTTTTTTTTCTCTTGATCGCGACATTGACTACTATTTTCATTTGCGATTTCACTGAAACAATCGCGATGGCCGAATATCAGATATTCGGCCATCCGGCCTCTCAGCTCACTGGATATCCGGTATTCGGTATCCGGCTAAACAACTATCCGTTTCATCACTACCATAAACCCAGTAAGTTTCATGCTTAAGTCTATTAAATACGGCTATGCTGTGAAGAACAATCCCCAAGTAAAGATTTCCCACATGCTTTACATGGATTATTTAAAATGTTACACGAGCAATTCAGAACAACTTAAAGGGCAAATGGAACTTGTACCAGCCTTTAGCTAAGCTGTTCATCAAATTCGGTATGGAAAAATGCGCATTCTTGCACTAAAAATAAGGGAAATCCAAGAATCTTATCAAGAAGATCATTCTAACTAACGAAATAACATTCTCGCCGTTACATCTTGGTGAAACCAGAAATATCTTGGTATCCATCAAGCTCCAAAAATTGATGATGGAGTAATAAAGTAGACTGCGGAGGATGGTTTGGTTGTTATGAAGAGGGTTTGTAAAGTTTTGGGAACAGAGCTTCATACAAAGAATAAAATAGTTGCGATCAATGTGTGAGCAGCACCTGGAATTCTAAATACATTTGGAGTTCTAAAACAGTCACCAACCGACCTGCAATCACTCGATAAGAAATTCAGAACACCAATGACAAGGCACCGAATGCACCCCATGCTTCAAGCATTAGAATCTACATGCCAAGGGACAAAGATGGAAGAGGAATTATTAGTCTCATTACTATGCATGAAAAGCACATCAGAAGTCTGCAGGATTACTTTGACCAATCAAATGGCCCCTTCTTTCAGCTATTAAGACCGTCGACAGGAATTGACACCCTTAAACTTGGCAGATCAAAGATTACCTGCAGGTACTAAGGGTGTTGAGGAACTAACCGAAGAGTGGAAAGGGAGAGCCTTGCACGGAAGATATCCATCCAACTTATATAACCCCGACGTTGACCGAAATCTGTCATTACGTTTTCTGAAAGATGGAGAGCTCAGAGCTGAAACCGAATGATTCATTATAGCTATACAAGACCAACAAATACTAATGAAAAACTTCGTAAAAATAATAACCAAAAAGGACTTACCTAATGACAGATGCCGACTATGCAATACCTTTTCGGAAACAATTTAACACATCTGCTCTGGATGTACCTATCTTGCATCGCGGCATTATCTGGACAGGCACAACCGGGTGGCTGGTATTCTGGAAATCTGCAAAAATTAAAATTTGTTAAATGAAATTACACCGTACCACCGATACTTACCTAAAAAAATAGTAGGAAACGAAAACGTAAAAGTATACTGGGATACTGACCTGCTGCCTGCTGGACATCACAATACCACTAGACGAAAATATTAAAAATGCAAGAAAAGAGAAGATCACAAAATATGAAGCATATACTAAAAGCTATATACAATTTGAGCAAGACTTTTATATTATCAATAATACTTACCTCTAACGGCCTAGTAGACGTAAACCTTGTTCAAAACCTTAAGAAACTGCAACTTTACAACCCGGAAAGAATCATCTCTACCATGCTGAAGTCCACATTAATATATTATATTTGATAATATAATATATTATTAGATTTTATTAAAATTTATATTTTTTTCAGTTCAGTGCTACCTGAACTAAATTCCAAAAAAATAATGGTAAGATAATTACAAAAGATCTATTTTTTAAGAGCTTCAACGTCTTGTAACTTTAAAATTATGCATTTTCGCACTATGTTTATAGGAACTTTTTTTCATAATTTTTGATGAGGAATCAATGAGTACTTATTTATTACTTTGGCCAGTTAATGAAATTAATTTTTTTTCTCAATTTTTTTAAAGGTTCCTATAAGACTTGAATTAAGGCAAATTAATAAAATTATGTTTATCTGATTAAAGAGACCGAAATCGATAAAATATCAAGAGACAATTTTTAAACGGCCTCCAAAATTTTGCTGAAAAAAGTCAGTGTCGCACATGTTTTTTAAAAAACTATTCCAGTGATAACCCATATGCACGTCCCTAAGGAATATGTCGACACTTTTTTAGCATTATATATCGCCCTTATAGTAACTATCGCCTAAAAAATTCATACGAAACGCTAAACGTACTTGGAAAGAAATTTCAATAAATCGAAAAAATATTAAGACTACGAAACAAAGCTGAATCGGACCTATGTCGATATAAAAAATAAATCTTATTTTTACGTGAGGAATCTCCCCACGAGAAATGGCACGTGTTTTTTTATACATCCTGTATAGGTATTGGACCCAAATTTAACAATTATAGGGAAAAATCATTACCTACTATTGAGTATATCATTCTAATGATTTATTGTAATAGAATGAAGTGTTTTTGTTTGTGATTTTTATTTATCAAAAAAAAATAAATTAACCTTTCATCATTTACTTTAGTTACTGTACCATGTTTTTTAATTAGAGTTATAAAAATTAACATTATATTAGTATTAGTAAAAGCGATATTATAGCCTAGTTGTCTGATCATATCCGACAAAAATATTCATTGGCCTGATTTAGTTGCTTAGCGGTTTTTGTCATCTACAAAATTAGATCTAGACCATAATAATCTTTCTGATACAAAATCCGGATTTTTCTTTTCCAATCATAATGTCGACGTCGCTCGCCACTTTTTTCGTTTTGTTGAATAATTAAGCTTCTTTCGCCGAACGGCACAGTATTCGGCCTCCTCTTTTAAAGGCCGGTTTTCATATACGCTTCGCCGCGCTTCACTGTACTTGACTTGGCTTCGCGACAAAGCGTCAATTTACCGAGATGAATTTACATATAAGCTTCAAAACGGAGCGTCAGTTCACGTGAAACCAGCAGTGTGGCTACGAAGACGACCTGAATTGAAATGTTTAGTATGAGCAGTTCTGACAGTTCTTCATCAGATGGAGCATTTGTTCTAGCACCAGTGTGTGATTACGAACAACGGAAAAAAAAGAAAACGCTGTAAATATTGGGTACATGATATTTTCCAAGCTAGACTGTCAGAAGTGGAATTTCACACGCTTTTTAAACGACCGATAGAAGACGCAAACAAATTTTATAAATATTTTAGAATGTCTCCAGGGAAATTTAATTTGTTATTGGGATTAGCAGCAGAGAAATCCACAAAACAAAATAGCAGATTCCGACCTTGTATAGGACCTCAAGAGCGTTAAACACGCTTGATCGAGCAACGCTGCACTTCAAATGCGCGAAAGAAAGCTCTCCGACAATTGGAGGCGTCAAATCGGTTGATGTCAAGCGAGGCGCAGCGTAAATGAGAACTGCTACGTAAGAAACCACAAAGACTTTTTAACGCGACATTTTGACGCTCGATGAAGTCAAGCGTAGTAAAGCACGATGAAGCGTATATGAGAACCGGCCTTAACTCAACGTGAATCCACGGATCGTGATGTCGCTTGTCTCATTTTGTATTTGTCCATATTCACGTTTTCCTTGTTCTTTTCTTATGTTACTGTCAGCTGGATGGCAAGAACATTTTCGTTTTCATATTCAGTTGAATTTTTAAATATTTTTACATAATAAAATTCCGTTTAGTTGTTTTCGTATTTTAATATTCATTTGCATAAAGGATGTAATATTAATATGAGGTTAATGTTCGTTCGACATTTTAGAAAATTCAGATATTATGCAGATCCATAATATGCGTACACGAAAGTAATTATTTGACTTTAAATAATAAAAAATATTTTAATTATATTCCTGCAGATTAAGTGAAAAGTCTCTGTAAAATTTTTAATATGAGTAGCTTCGAGGCGTTTTTAAGAAATAAAAGTAGGCCAAGACAAACGGAAACAGGCCAAGACAACCGGGTATAAACCGAGATGCAACAAAGTCAGGAGACGAAAGTGACCTTGACCTGCTTTGAACTGTTTTCCGAATAGTGTAGAGGGTGTTTATCGGTGTTTGCTGACTGAGAAAATAGGTACCGAAAATCTTCACTGCCTCCTAGACTATTACTGTCTTATTCAAAAGAAAATATCTGCAACAAAATATGTCTATTGGGATAAATAAAAAAAAAACTGTCAAGAGAAGATACACTTGATGTGGTCTTTGTGGCCTGTGTTGGGTTGGTGGATGCTAAAAAGTGAAATAATTTACCTACAAATTGTCTAAAACATCAACAAAATAGACACACTAGAACAGAATATATTGAGCTTTAAAATAAAGACATGAAAATTTTTAGGTGGCCGTGGTCAGTGTTTAGGCGCACTGAAAAAAAGGATCTCTCAGTCGAAATGAATATGACTTTGACCCAAAAGATTGTCGCTTTTCAATAGGACCAAGAACGACGTTTGTTTGCCCAAATCATTAACTATCTTTTCATAAGGTTTAAAAAATTACTTTAGAGAACACAAGAATCTATCTGTCCAAAGTATTTCACTCTTGACCCAAAATGAATACGCAAAGAAGTTCTTGCTACAAGAACAATAGTCTCCTTGATTCATGCAAAAATTCTTGATTGAAAAGGGACATTTCTTGATTAAAGAGACACTTTTCTTAAACCAATAGCGAATACTATTGATTCAGCTAAAATTTATTTTGATATAAGAGAAGTCTATACATCATATACAGGCATATTAGATACGAGGTATATTATGTTCTGATAAATTTAGGTTATTTCTGCTTCTTCACTAATTGGTATTTTTTGGGGTGGTTCATCACTCTACAAATTACAAAAAAATGTTACATCACGATTAATCAAAGTAAAGCAAATAAATTATTAAAATTATAAGCTTTGGTCACATTTTGAATTTTTTAATACGACGACTTGAAATTCTAAAATTTTTGTAATTATTTGCATAAAAAAATCAATACCTGGTCTATATTCTTATTCTATAGTCACGCATGCATTATCTAAACAAGTGCATTAGGTAAATGTCTCTTACCTTCAAATATAGTATATATAAAAAAAATAAATATAATATTCTATCCCTTGGTGGGCGGGCATCCAAAGTAAGAGTATTTTATTTTCTCTGCCTAATTTGTTCAAATTCTCTAGGCATTCTTTGATCAACTTCGAATGGACGGTTACTGAGTTGATCGCTTTAATGCTGCTTGACTACCGGATGAGATGGCTATTTCCTGTTTTCGATATAGTTCCTATCCGCATACGAGAGGTATTTCTAAACAATCTGTCCCGCTGCTGGATCTGTCATTCCAATCCCGCCGATTTGGTCTGCGAGGGGATAGATCTTTCATTGCCCACTAACGTAAATGTCAAATCTCTCATTTTCTAAATGGAATAGATCTGTGAAGGGGCAAATCGGTTAGTTAGTTGCAAATTCTCTCAAATTTTGAAGGGATTCAACCGCGGCGCTGGGTAAATATTTTTTAAACGTGTAAAATCGAGGGTAAACTATCCGGGATGGAGAAGGAAAAGAAGTGGTATTATTGGGTTTGTGTATGCTGGAAATTATGGAAAAAAAATTAATAGCAAAAACATGGGCACAAGTTCTTACTTTGTGAACTTAAAAAAATGAGAAATTTAAAAAATTATCTGCGAATGAGTACTTCTTCAAATTCTTGTTAACAAGTTTACAAGCTCTTGATAAGCTTGCATCTTTACGTTTTTGTTTAAGTAACTTTTATCTCTTATTTTCCATAAACAAGATCTTTGTCGATACATTTCAATTAATTCAATCAACATTTTTTTTGCCCTCACAATATTTAATACACTGTGTCTAGGTGCACGTTAACGTGTACTAAAAATAAAACTTCGGTGCACTAGCTAACGGCTACGAAACGGGTAATTCACGTGCAACCTAAACCAAAAAATTACGTCAGAGATTAACCAACGCAATCAAAATACGCTGTAGACTATTACCGAGAGCTGTAAAAAATAATAAAAAAATTAAAACAGCTGCAAAAAAATAAAAAAGATTCTATATTTATGGGATTCGATCCTCGGACCTCTTGCTAGGCCTTGCCAGGCGATAGCTAGGCACTACTTAGTGCGGAAAACTTTCCGGTTTTTCCGTGTACCTAAATATTATAGGGTACACGTTAACGTGCACCTAGTCTCATCGTATTTAATAACACGTAATTAATGAAAAATATGCACAGCGCACCCTAACAGGCAGATATTTAAAACGATTTATTCCGTAGGTACAAAACCCTCAAAGGATCTAAGATTTAAGCGGCCTCTACCGTTATAGAGCACTAACTTGGAGGTAAATAGGAGGGCAAATCTGTGAGATATGCCTCTCGTGTGTGCCCGACTATTCGCAGTTCGGATTCCGCGTAAATAAAGTAGACCGCGTCCAGATTAGCTTTAGCAGCAAAAAGGAGGCGTTAATTGAGTTAACTCAACATGTACTTTTACTTTTTTATTTGCCATAAAATATACTATTATAATAGGTATTTCTAATACAAAGTCATGCTTTTTTTGTTTATTTTTTACTTGAACGTCACCTTTTTTCATTTTGTCATATAATTAAGCTTTTTTTCTCCAAAAGGCACAGTCTTCGGCCTCTTCGTTTTTATCTCAGCGTGAATCCGCGGATCGTGATGTCGCTTGTCTCATTTCGTATTTGTCCATATTCACGTTTTGCTTATCCTTTTTATGATACTGTCAGCTAGATGGCAAGAACATTTTCCGTTTTAATATTCCGTTGCATTTTTAAATATTTTTACATAATAAAGTCTTCGTTAAGTGTTTTCGTATTTAATAATTCATTTGCATAAAAAATATAATATAAGGTGGGGCGAATGTTTGTTCGATGTTTTAGATAATAGAGATATTATGCAGTTCCACAATCTTGTCAAACAAACTACTTTATTAATAATAACACTTACCGAATTTTATACCTTAAAGCTTCATTCAGAACCTCCCAATTAGTGGAATAAATTAGTGGTTACAATTACACTTTATACTTTTTAGTTTTCGATCATTCACAATGTGTAAAAAACACAATTAAAATTAATAAAATATCCTAGCAACAGCTTGCGGTAGATTGTTGTATCCATAGAGAAAGCATAATATTTAGCTTATAAAACTCTATGATAAAACTTTGAATAAGAAGACTAAGGAAGGAGCATATTGCTATCCATGTATTCATGCATGGTGGGCGGAAAAAGGACTCTAGGGTGGGGATCCTTGACAGTTCTGTTTGACTATTCATTTGACACATTTGAATTTGATTTGAAATTTTGTGGATTTGTCAGTTTTTAGGGAGCTTATTTTATGTTATTTATTATTTATTCTACTAGTGATAGTTGTATAAAGGTAGTAAATCTAGATGGAAATTGTGGCAGAACTTAAATTAACAGTGACACTATCGCGATTTATCGAAAAAGACTCTAAAATAGTTGGTTGTGTAGCGTGCGGTAGATCTCGGCAAAAATGTGTGAAATAATGGAACAACTTTTCGCTAGTAAGTGACTATATAATATACATACGTGTAGTAAACCGATCATTTATGAAATTAACTTAAATTAACTAATTATATATTTTTTCTTGCATTTTTGCTTTTATTTACTACTTGTCAAAGATTAGATATCAAAATTCTTTGTCGTCTAGATACGTCAATTTGACTTACCTGCTTCAGTAGCGTATCGGATGTTTGTGTTAATAAATAATTATTAAAACTTATCTATTTTTATTATAATAATATATTTTTATAACAATTTTAATAACTACCAACATTTATTCACAACGTAAAATAAAAAAAAATTATTGAGTCTACCCCACGTCTACCCTACATCATAGTTTTACATTTTTTAAATAAAACTAGAACGGCATTGATAAACCGGAATTTAAGTCGGCCATATTTGAGTCCCCTCGCGGTGGACCTAAGATTTTTGATATGCTCCTTCCTTAAGCTTGATTTTCATGCATCCGTTGTCCGACGATACGGTGATACGATATTAATTTTATTGGTTAAATTAATATCGTATCAACGTATCGTTGGACAACGGATGCATGAAAATCAAGCTTTAGTCTTCTTATTCAAAGTTATAAAACAATAAACTTTTTATTTCTAACCAAATTTTTTCTTGACGGGTAATAATCAAAGGCCAAAATGACATTCCTCGCAAATTTGAAGTATAATTAGTGGAAAAGTCAGAGGTTTGTTAACTTTTTCCACTAATTGAAAATTACTACCACTAATTATGACGTTCTGAATGCTTAAATTAAAATTAGGTGAACAAACTTCTACGGCTAATTGAAACTACTGATTTATTCCACTGATTTCGATGATCTGAATGAAGCTTTAAGGTTGATGAAATAATTTTAATCTTAATTTTTTTAAAGCAGTACCTTTTGGGATTATTCTGCAGTGCTAAAATCCATTATTTAGCTATCGTGTGATGTCGTTATTTTACAGCTACTCCAGTTTTTAGTATATGTTTAGTACGATCCTTGTACCATATACGAGATGCACTTATCTTTGACGAGATGACGAGATGGTATACAAACTTTATTGATGGTAACTTTATTGGTGTGTAAGACTTTCAGCCTGGGCATCGAGTATTAACTATTAACTGTGGCTCTGGGTCTACAGTTAATTTTCCTTCTATTTTTCCTCCACTTGACAAAACAGACATAAAAACACGAATCAAAATGTATCATCTTCCAAAACGCAGGGTATTTGACATAAGTTGACACAAAACTATAACCTATAATTTGGCAAGACTTTGACAAGCCTCAAAAATCTAAAGGCGAGTTCATACCTAAGGTTCATACGCATCGGCGTCCGTTTGTCGTTCATCGCTCCGTCAAACCAATAAAATTAAAATATGATCTGTCATTTTTGAAATAAACCAATAAAACTGGTTTAAAATAACAAGAGACGACGCATGACGGATTTATATTTAAACCCATCCATAGTTAACTTAAAAAATATTAGAAACAATTTTTATTAAAATAAATAGATTGGTATCATGATACAAAGAATACAAGGTATGATATTGCGCATGTTGGTCACTACGCCACAGGTGATAAACGGCATCATTGGTCGGCAAGCTCCGCGCGCCAATTTCAGATTGTCAAACAGATGACACAATAAATGTGAAAATAATTTTTCAAATGTCAAGCTCGATGATTTGACATAACTTATATGGGGGTTATGTTCTAATTCTTCCCTATTTTAGGTCTTTTTTTATTAGTGGCAATTGAACAATATGGATATATTTTTGTATGACCTACGACGTCACCGGTGGTATGCGCAAACTTAACGAAATTGGAATCGCTATCGATCATACCTTGTTTTCTTTGTACCATGGATTGGTATGGATTTGGTATGGACGTCATCTGCTTTTCTTCTCTCATAGTCAATCGAAATCTTTGAATAAAAAGGTCGAAATATTACCTGTGAAAAAAAAAACAAAGTATAGATTGAAAAACGATAGAACGTTTTCAAACGCTCAAACGCACCAATCTATTTCCAAAAAATATATATTATTTTGGAGAATCTTAAACTACAATTTAATTTGAAAGATTTTCAAATTTTCAAATCAAATTCAAATGTGTCACTTGAAACGTCAAACAGAACTGTCAAATATGAAATATAACCCTATTTAAATAAAATCTACTGCTTATTTAAAGCTCTCTCAAAATTCTAAATTTGAAAAATTTAAAAAAAAATTAGCCGGACGTACTGTATAAAAGTGGCCTACCAATATTTGTAATCTTGATATGTACAGGGTAATTCAAAACTAAATGCTGTATTTTTCTCCACTATTTTAAATGGATCACCCTGTATTTTGTATCATAATCGAACGAATGAATGTTTTGTTTAATCTCTTTGTTTTATGGAAGTGCTTAATAAATTCATACATTTAAAGTTTTTTTTGTACCTCTAATAGGTAAGCCTGTAGGTATCGCATTTACGAACCACTCTGAAAATCTTTTACAATATTCTGTTTTCTCATGTACACCTAAAATTTCAAGTACCCAAAGTGGGAATAAATTAGCGTTACTACTTTTAAGTTAATTACTATACGCACAATACCTCTATTGTTATACGATGGTTTGCGATTTGGGTACC
Source organism: Sitophilus oryzae (assembly GCF_002938485.1). Classification (NCBI taxonomy): domain Eukaryota; kingdom Metazoa; phylum Arthropoda; class Insecta; order Coleoptera; family Curculionidae; genus Sitophilus; species Sitophilus oryzae. Next base: position 1,228,315 of record NW_022147065.1, on the reverse strand, counting down.
ACCCCCCAATCACAAGTAAAAGCCTATAATTTACTGCCCAACTTTCGTCTTTGTCTCAATAACTATGGTTGTCCTTAAGCTGAGGCTATTGCTTGGAAGTACTAATTATTTCTTTTTCTCAGGCTCAAGTGTTTTCGCAGAAATTCGTTTAATTTATGGTTCATGCTTTATCCTATCATTTATTTTTCTATTGGTTTCATCGAATTTAGTAATTTTTATTATTGCACACATAGTTCTCCTTATGGAAATAATGAGAACTACAGTATAAGTAACATTATGGACTTTAAAAAATGTATTCATTATGGATTTTAAAAATATCGCTACTGTAAGAAAATCTACAAAATAAAAACAAAAACCGTCAGAATATTAAAAATAACGACCTTTTTACAATCAATATACAGAAAGTTCCACAGACTTCGAGACATAGGAAAAATCAAGTCCATTTAGCGTGAGTCGCAATTTTCACAACTTAAAAAATTAGTTTTGACATTAATGTGTGGCCAATTGCACCGTGATATTTAAGGTCTTCTTAGCTTAAGTCGAGTTATAACTGTGACTTTTTCTTCAAAAACGTAATTACTATGAAACTAACAGAATACAGAATGTCCCTATTCATTTATTTATGTTTTATATAGCAACTGCAGTCACTATGAAAAAAGCTGTGTGGTTTTCATAGAAAATAAAGGCACCTGTAATTCATTTGACAATGTTATAAATCGCTAAAAGAGGTTTTAAATCTCTTGGATTTTTATTAATATTAAATAAATTTTATTAAAAATTGAACTAAAATTGTTAGTATCATTAAAAACAATTTAAATTCAAAAATTGTATCAGTCAAATTCCCTTATTTAAGGTTAATATTAAAGTAAATATAAATACAACTCATTCTAAGCTCTACTTATCTTTAAGAAAAATTTATGGGCCTTAATGCCATTTCGAATGAATAATAGTATTAATAATGTACATTATAATAATAATAAATTGTATATCATAGTGTGTATTAAAACTACTAAAACACTTTTAAAATGGTATTATATTAACAACTTTTGTTTTTTTAATCCAAAAAAATATAAAAGTAACAAATTTCTCAATCAAAATATTTGTGTAACAAAAATTGTTCAAAAATGTCTCCCTCTTGCATTAAACAATAACCCAAACGATCATAAAATCCCCTTTTCTCATATTGGATAACATATCATAGGTGACAGTGTCAAAGGCATTAAGTATTTTCTGCCGTAACTGTTCTAAGTTTCGAATTTCTTCATGGCCGTAAATTTTAGATTTTATGTACACCCATAAAAAGAAATCATTCACCGAGAGGTCAGGTGACCTTGGCGGCCACAAGATGGTTCCATACCCACTAATTAGTCTATCGCCAAAAGTATTGTTTAAATATTCTTGCACAATACGACCATTGTGTGCTGGACATCCATCTTGTTGTCACCAAATCTCTCGCCAAATAATCGTCGGATCGCCGCGCACCGGTACAATTTGCTGTTGCAATAAATCCAAATATTTCGCAGTATTTAAATTGCCCTCAATAAAAAATGGCCCAATCACGTGTTCCCCTACAATACACGCCCAAACATTTAGTTTTTGTGGATATTGGGTTCGCACATTATAAAACCTATGTAAAACCTTTCTAGCTTTTCTTGAACGATAACAATGTTTTTTGAGGACCCTTTTAACTGTTGTTGTACTTGAATTTACTCTTTCAGCAACTTGTACACATCTTCTATTTGGATTTTCCTCAACTGTAGCGCATATTAAGACACGAGAATTATCTTCAATTTTTGGTTTCTTCTGCATGTGGGGAGTAACGCAGCCATATTTTTCAAAATTTTCTTTTATCCTGTGAATGGTGGCTTTTGAAGGCACCGGTCTATTGTCGAAAGCTTGTTTGAATCCCGTTTTTATTTCTTCAATCGACTTGTTCTGATAAATCCACTTAATTATCTGAATTTTTTCATTAACGTGATACACGTTCATTTTTAAATGCAATCCAAGAATCTGAGATAAACAATTTCGAACTTATCAAGTTTAAATAAAATGAAATTAAACGTCAGTCTAAACAAAACTCTCATTTTTGAAAACTTGTCAAAATTTGGACACACGCTAAATGGACTTGATTTGATTTTCCTATGTCTCGAAGTCTGTGGACTTTTCTGTATGTCATTGTCATATAGACTTTTTACTTCAAGCATGCTTCAAGCGTTTTAATACAATTATGCAGAAATGTCCGTGACTATTTACTATGGACCGTATTTCGCACATGGCGTAATAAAACATCGTATTCAAAAAATTAATGGCCTTTTCGGTAAGACTACAAACGTAATTTCAATTTTATACCTTGCAAAGATTGATTTTTTAATTAGCCGAGTTAACTGATTTGGGTTATGAAGTTGAAGTGATAGAAATCAATCAATATAATCGAGTGGAAATCAAAATGTTCGATAGAATTATATTTAGATGTGATATTCGTAATCTCATGTTTAATATGGCATGTGAAGATGACCCGGTCTGTCAAATAGCTGTTAAAGCGGTGGAAGAAGCTAAAACCAGGATGGCTAGATTAGACGAGTAAGTTTGTTTGCCAAATTATTACAGATATTATCATCATCATCATTTTCAGCTTAATTCAACCATTTCCAATTATGGTGTAGCCTCCATCACATATTCTCATTGTAGTACCCATTGTTGACTTTGGTTATTCTTCAACCCTCCGTTGATCCAGCTCCTTCTGTCGTAGAATTTTTGATATAAACGGCACGAAAGCCTTCCATATATCTTCGTCCTCCACAATAGATGGTATTAGGTTTTATTTTTTAAAGGGTACCTTAAAGATCCCTTTGATCTTTAATATACCTGGTTCCCAGGCCAAGCATTCAAAAATGGTGTGACTGACATCGTCGATGGCACTGCGCCAATATTTACAGGCCGCACTAGCTCTTTTCTTGAAACGATATAAATAATGTTCGAAAGCTCCGTGACCCGTAAGTATCTGGGAAAGATAATAGTCTACCTATCCGTGTTTTCGTTCAGTCCATCTTCTTATATTCGGGATTAACATATGTGTCCATTTTCCACCGTACGCCTCATCCCATCTTCTTTGCCACTGTTGTTATAATATCTCCTTTGCTTCATTTTTGATATCAGCCTTATCTGTTCTTCCTCTAGTTTTCTGATCATATATATAAGCCCTTTCCTTTACTACCAGGTCTATTGGTGGTATACCTGCGATTACGAATACCGCTTGCTCCGCTACAGTTCTGTAGGCAGAAACAACTCTCAAGGTGCTCCGTCGCTGAACTGATAGAAGTTTCTGTTTTTCTTTTTTAACCTCCAGTGCCTTTGCCCATATTGGAGCGGCGTACAAAATACTGGCGTGGACCACTTTATTTAAAACTATCCTTTTCTCCTGCCTTGGACCTCCGATATTTGGCATTACTCTTCCTAATTTAGCCACTGTTGTCTGAGCCTTTGCTACTACTGCATGTACGTGTTCTTTGAAATTCAGCTTTTTATCAATTTGCACTCCCAGATACCTGAGGCTTTTGGACCATTTGATTTCCGTCCCATCCAACACAATCTTTGGATACGTAAAAGATCGATTATCCATTATCAGTACAGCCTCTGTTTTATGGACAGCCAGTTGCAAATTTTTCATCTTCAGCCAACGGTGTATTCTATCTAAACTATCGTTTACTTCAATCTCCATTTGTTCTGTTTTACTTGCCGTTGCCACAACAGCAATATCATCTGCAAATCCCACTATATCTGTGTTTTCAGCCATTTCCAGTTCCATAAGCTCGTCATAAAATATGTTCCATAGGAGGGGTCCTAGGATCGATCCTTGGGGAACTCCCATTGTCATGTCATACGTTTTTGTTCCTTCAGACGTTAGATAGAATATTTTTCTCTCTGCAAGATAGCTAGTCACCATATTTTTCAGATATTCTGGGAAATCTTTTCTATCCAAGGCTTGTATAATTTCTCCCCATCTTGCAGTATTGAAAGCATTTTTGACATCTAAAGTTACTAATGCACAATATCCTTTATTTTTCGAATTCCCTTCCTTTACACTCCTTGCAATGGTGACTACTCGATTGATTGCGTCGATGGTCGATATGCCTTTACGATATCCATACTGCCGATGTGATAATCCTCCTATGCTGTCTACATGGACCTCCATTCTTTGTAGTAGTAATCTTTCCAGGAGTTTGGCACTGGTGTCTATTAGGCAGATTGGTCTATAAGATGACATATCCTCTATTGGTTTGTTGGGCTTGTGTAGAAGGACCAAATTTTGCTGCTTCCATTTGTTTGGAAACATCCAGAAAGAAGGCATTCATTTACTGTGTGTAGTAGTAACTCCGGCCATACATCAATGGCTATTTTAAGAACTTCGTTTGGTATGCCGTCAGCACCCGGTGATTTATTTGCCGAAAGTTTTGTACTTGCTTGTTCTAGTTCGACTACAGTAAAATATTTTAGTTCCATTGTGTTGTTCCTGTACACTTTTTTCTTTCCTCCGTCATGTTTTTTAACAAGGTTAAATGGGTTAGGTTAACCTAACCCATTGTTGACTATTGCTGGCTATGCAGGCCCAAGTTATCCCTGCTAATTTCCTAATATCATGGTCCCATTTTAGGCTTAACCTTCCTCTAGGTCTCTTAATTCCTCGTCGGTACCATGTTTTAATTTTTGTCGTCCAATTATGGTGTAGCCTCCATCACATACTCTCTTTGTAGTACCCATTGTTGACTATTGCTGGCTATGCAGGCCCAAGTTATCCCTGCTAATTTCCTAATATCATGGTCCCATTTTAGGCTTGACCTTTCTCTAGGTCTCTTAATTCCTTGTGGGTACCATGTTTCAATTTTTGTGGTCCATCTGTTGTCCATCCTTCTTGCCAGGTGTCCTGCCCATTGCCACTTGAGAAATTTGATTCTATGGATGACATCTACTACATGGATCGTTTGTCGTATCGACTCTATTCTTTTACGGTCTTTCTTGGATATCAGTCCAATAAAAAACAAAAGACCGTTTGTATTTTTTGATATCGACAGATATTTTTTGAAAACGACAGTTTGTATTGAAATGAAATTTTTTGAGCATTTGTAGCATTCAGAGCAATCTTTAAAAAAATAGAGAGTTCTACAGGGTGTCCCCAAAAAAAGTTACATTTCAAAGTTGTGTTTTTTATAATGGAACACCCACATATTCATTGATTTTTGGATTCTGGGAGAAAAATAAAGGTGAGTTTTCTAAAAGAAGTATATGACTAAAATGTAAGGTTTTTGGCATATTTAACATTTTCTAGAAATAAAGAACAATTTTTAAATTACAATAAAAGCTACCTAAATTGGAATTTACCCGGTATAGCCTAATATGTAGTTAAATTAACTATTGTACTTTAAATTAAATTAAAAATTGATCCAAAAAGTTATACAGGGTGAGACAAAATTAACATTGAACATTGGTCACCTTTAAAAGCATGTTACTCTCTTGTTTTAAATGGAACACCCAGTATATTATTCCGATACTCAATGGAAAATTCATGTCTCTTCAAAATACTATTAAGGTTGCCTACCCCTCAAACAAAGATTTTCCTAGATATTTTCATTTACATGGGTTGATCTGAGTATATCTTTATTATTTGATAAAATCTAGGTGGCTGGTGATATGTCTGACCAGTCTGACGTTACTTCAACATAACTGTCTAATTAGTCCAACTTTAGCAACTAGTTGTAATTTTCTGTCAATTAGAACAATAAAATTTCTCAGAAATTTGCCGAAAATGCAAACTTATCCTACATCAGAGAGAGAATTGATATGATTCTATTAGTTGGTTTGGTTAGCCGCCATTTTGAATTTTTATACTATTAGATAGAGCAAAAAATAATCTATACGGTGGTTTCTAATTTTTATTCATTATTATGTAAATTCACTAAAAAAATTGATTTTTAAAAATTCGCTCAAAAGATCAAGTCTGCTTTGGAAATCCAATTGACACTTTATATAACAGCAAGTTAATTTTTGTTTACTCTATTAAGTGTCAAATCTGGACACAAGAATTTATAGTAGATATGTTCACAAGTGAGGAAACAAGAGATATGTATGATGTTTACTTAAAAATAATAGAAATTCTACTTTTATGGGATATGTTAAAGACAGTGTTTACAAAACTTGACCAACTAATGTCGACAACATGAGAAATTAGTGTAGTTGCTTTTCGAGGTAGAACTCCAGATAGAATATAGCCTTTTAAATGAAAAGATCCTTTTGAAAAGACAATCATTTTATGCAGTTAACAGGAAAGGAAGCATTTTGAGCATTTGATTTCATCTAGCTAATTTTTGTCGCATAATTATAGCTTTATATCTAGTTTTAATTCTGTAATAATTAAAATATGTTTTAAACGTGTATCTTTTTATTACCCTTGAGTATTTTACTCTACAATCTTTAATTTTTGTTAAATTAACAAAAGGTATATCACATAGCCACCTAAATTTTTTCAAATAATAAAGATTTACTGACGCAAAATCATAAAAATTAAAATATCTGGGAAAATCTTTGTCTGATAGTAGCAGATAGGTAGGCAACCGTAATAATATTTTGAAGATATGTAAATTCCCCATTGAACACCGGAAATATATACTGGGTGTTCCATTTAAAATAAAGGAGTAACTTGCTTTTAAATGTGACTAATGTTCCATATTAATTTTGTCTCACCCTGTACAACTTTTCGGGTCAAATTTCAATTTGGTTTAATATACAGTGGTTACTGTAATTGAATATCAGGCTATACAAGATCAACTAAAATTTAGGTAGCTGTTATCGAAATTTAAAATTTACTCTTCATTTTCACAAAATGTGAAATATGTCAAAATCCCTAGATTTTAAGTATATGCTTCATTAATAAAGCTCACCTTTATTTTTTTTCTGGAATCCGATAATCAATATATAGGGTGTTCCATTAGAAAAAAACACAACTTTAATGTATAACTTTTTTTGGAGACACCCTGTATAATTCTATATATATTTTTTATAAAATGCTTTCAGTTAACCTACATATGCTGCCAAAATTTCATTTCAATATAAACTACCGTTCTCCTTGGAACTTCCGCGGCGTATGAGAGGCGCCACCCTGTATAATATTCCATTAGTTTATTTTTCACAAGATTTTGTCGCTAAAATTCTTAATTTTTAGGCCGGCCGAGTCTGAGATTCTTATACGGGATGTAAAAGGTTTGAGCTTCCATCAAGGATATTCAACTAGTGATTTAGAAAGAGGATCTTCTAGTGGACACTGGCCGACTTCGAGACAAAAAATAATTTCAAAACAGAATCTTAAAGTCAGCAAAGTAACAATTCAAGAATCTAAAAACCAGAGCTTTGACATTAGTCATAATTCTGAAGAATCTGGAAGTAATGTTTAATATAATAATAATATATAATACCAGCTTGAATATTAATTGATTTTGGTGCTATTGTTTAAGACAAAATTGGCCGGAATATTGTCCTGTTTTTAGAGAAAATTTTTTATGATTCCTTTTTATTTCATTAGGCCTCAAATGAAAGTACCATCCCCCCCAGCTTATAATTCATAATATTTTTTTCCAGTTCTGTATCCTATAAATACAGAGTGTTCCAGAAATAAGGACAAGCATTTTAACTGGCAGTATAGTTCGATCCGAGAAACACGCCCATGACGCTTTTTTGCGAAAGAAATATGTTGAAAATTTTGTATTTTTCTTGGCATTTTCCGGAAAATATTGAAAAACTTTTAAGTGACACTTGTTTAGTTTCCGGGAATTTGTTTCTAATGCTTGCAGAGAATGCAATGTTGCCACCTCCTCTCTCTAACTACAGCGACCGTCACCGGCGACATAAAAGTGGGGGTCAGGGGAAATGGCGTCATGGTTTCTTATTGACCGAAAATACTGTCGCGGCGACAGAACGAAGCTCTGAGAACGCGGCTTAAAGCTTCGTTCTCAGAGACTCGTTCTGTAGCTGCGACGCATATCTACTTTACCTAAATGTGGCGACATCACGGTAAAGTTGGAAATTTTTAACTACAGCGACCGTCACCGGCGACATAAAAGTGGGGGTTAGGGGAAATGCCGTCATGGTTTCCTATTGGTCGAAAATACTGTCGCGGCGACAGAACGAAGCTCTGAGAACGCGGCTTAAAGCTTCGTTCTCAGAGACCCGTTCTCAGAGACTCGTTCTGTAGCTGCGACGCATATCTACTTTACCTAAATGTGGCGACATCACGGTAAAGTTGGAAATTTTTAACTACAGCGACCGTCACCGGCGACATAAAAGTGGGGGTTAGGGGAAATGCCGTCATGGTTTCCTATTGGTCGAAAATACTGTCGCGGCGACAGAACGAAACTCTGAGAACGCGGCTTAAAGCTTCGTTCTCAGAGACCCGTTCTCAGAGACTCGTTCTGTAGCTGCGACGCATATCTACTTTTCCTAAATGTGGCGACATCACGGTAAAGTTGGAAATTTTTAACTACAGCGACCGTCACCGGCGACATAAAAGTGGGGGTTAGGGGATTTCGCTTCATGGTTTCCTATTGGTCGAAAATACTGTCGCGGCGACAGAACAAAGCTCTGAGAACGCGGCTTAAAGCTTCGTTCTCAGAGACTCGTTCTGTAGCTGCGACATATATCTACTTTTTCTAAATGTGGCGACATCACGGTAAAGTTGGAAAATTCCAACTAAATGGTGTAACTTTGAGGTAATACTACTCTTCAAAAAAGGTGACAACACAAACATAGAAAATTATAGACCAATATCCCTTCTATGACATTTAAATAAACTATTTACAAAAGTTTTCATAATAACTAATCGTTAACTTAAAAATTAGATTTTTACCAACCCGTCGAACAAGCAGGATTTAGAAAAGGATATATAGGAAAATTGGAGTACGATAGATCATATCTATATACAGTCCGTACCCTTATAGAAAAATATACAGAGTACAATGTACCTATACATTAGGCATTCATTGACTTTCAAAAATCTTTCGACACCGTTGAAATATGATCAATATTAGCAGTTCTACGAAATGCAAGAATAGACTCAAGACATACTCAAATCATTGAAAATATTTACCAAGAAGCAACAATGCATATTAGATTAGATACAACAATTACGACCAACAAAATAGTATTGGAGAGAGGTGTGAAACAGGAAGACACCATGTCACCTAAACTGTTTACTCTAGCACTAGAAGAGGTATTCAAAAAGCTGGAATGGGACACCAAAGGCATTAGAGTAGATGGTATCTGACTACATCACTTCAGATTTGCAGATGATATAGTTCTAATAGGTAACAACATCACAGAACTATATGAAATGTTAAATGAATTACATCTATCAGCTGCCAAGATAGGACTGAACATAAACTTTAATAAGACAAAAGTACTGAGTTCTAAAGATACCAACATATACAGGGTCCGGCAATAGTGCGTCGGGCATCTGTAGCTCCTAAAATAAAAAACTTGGGAATTTTGTTTAAGTGCAAACCTAAATTATGTACTAGGATGTATTTCAGGAAAATATTTTAACTTCTATAGGGTGGCTCAAAAAAGTGTGAGTGGATCGGGATGATTTTTTTTAATGGAACACCCTGTATATTATTGCATTTTTGGCTTCCTTTCAGATCACTTTACATAATCTTAAGACATGAATAAATATATTTCGATAATTCCAGAGATAATAAATAAATAAAATTTACATATTTTTCAGCCTTTCTTAAAGAAATTATTAATAATACAAGAACTGTTCTGAAATCAAAACTATATTAGATATTTACTTTAGGATGGTCTATACTTACTTTTCTATAAATATGAAAATGTTCAAAGATGTTTAAAATTCTACGCCAAACTTTCTAAAATATAAAATAATTTTTCTTCGTTTTTTTTAAATGGAACACCCTGTATATTATTTTTTCAATATATGGAGAATTAAAAAATGTACATTTTTTGTATTTAGAGTATTTCAAAATTTTTAACGGTTTCGCAAATATTCACTACTTTGTATTTCATACGGCATTTTCGACAGTAAATTTTCATCAAAGCCACGCACCATGATTTTTCTCTGGTATTTTTACATTGGAAGCGCCATATGAAATAATACTGCGTGTATCCGGAAAACTATAGAAACTACAGAAGTTAAAATATTTTCCGGAAATACATCCTGGTACATACTTTAGGTTTGCACTTTTGTAGGAGCTACAGATGCCTGACGCACTATTGCCGGACCATGTATATACAAAATAATAAGATCGAAATTATTAGACTTGGAAAAGAAAGCCAACACGCAGAAATTACAAGGCGTATAGGATTAGCCTGGATAGCCTTCGGTAAACTGGGACATATTCTGAAAAACAATACCATCCCTATCAATCTGAAAGTATATAACACATATACCATATGTATTTTACCTGTGCAAACATACGGACTGAAAAAGGTCAGTCTAACAAAATTATTTGCAAATAAATTCTTAACAACTCAAAGAAGCTATGGAACGATGTATGCTAGGTGTCTCTCTGCGAGACAAAATTCGTAATGAAACCATCAAGAGGCAAACAAGAGTTACTGATATAATTCAAGCGGCTAAAATGAAATGGCAATGGGCTGGCCATGTTGCTAGACTGGATAGAGACAGCTGGGCGCATAGAATAACTGTGTGGAAGCCTAGACAAACTAAAAGAAGTGTGGAACGTCCACAGAAACGTCGGTTGGACGACATTAGGGAAGTGGCAGGTGAACGGTGGCACAAAAAAACACAGCACAAAACAGGGACTGGATGAATCCGGGTTGAGGAAGAAGAAGAAGAAGAAGAAGAAGAAGAAGAAGAAGAAGATTACTACTAAATATAGTGCAACGTCTACTATTTTAAATACCTTTTTTACAATTTATTAAACTGAAATAATGAAACTCTAAATAATGAACAATTATAGCAGTTCTTTTTCGCCTTGTTAAGAAATATTGTCTTCAACAGTTATAACGTATAAATATTTTGATATTGCTTACTCTTAACATTATTTTATACAGCATTCTTACGCAAAAACGTGCATACCCACATATCTATTAAATTGAACATCACATTGTATATTAACTTTTACCAGAATATTATTTTAATTTTTATACATCAAACAATTCTACATACGTACATTAAAAACTTTTGGGCTATTAACGCATGATATTAATACTCCGAGATCGACATTCCACCAAAGCATTCCACCAAGAACAGTCCGATGATACTGAATATATAATTAATCTCTTCAACTTCATTACTAATTTTTTGAATCAGCGCCATTTATTAGATAAGTAAATAAATAGTCAACGTTTGACCTACATTTTACCGATTCAGCTCAAACTGCGCAGATCAGCTGGTTGTATTTTAGGTAAGTTTATTTTATTTCAGGCCTACTGAATTCATTTGAGATTTGACTCAAAACAGTAAACCTTTAAAAAAAATTAAAAAATAAGCAAATGTAAGGTAAGCCGGCAAAAATACTTTTAATACTTAATAGAAATATCAATTATTTTGATCCTACTACTATATACCTGGAATACTTCATCTGCAACCTGGAATGAGAATCCTACAACGGTCTCGATTAGTGATGGGAAAAACCAATTAATTTCCATAATCGAGTACTCGAGTTTCAAGCGATTTCAATAACCGAGCGATCGCTCGTGTTTAAAAATACGGTTTTTCGCCCGTCGCTTGTTTTGTACTCGTAACGCCAAGCAGTAAGCTGCGTGCACAGAGCATATATTCTTTTGGTGATGAATGGCAAATAGCAAGCGACAAGCGATTCGCTTGATCGTTTGATTTAGTTTATTTCAAAGCATTGTCGATGTAGGTCGTAAAATTTTGTCACTCAAATACGGGACGGATAACGTCGTATAAATTTGCTACCTGCAATGTGTGTAGAAAAGTTGCTCAGCTTTTTATCGAGAATGTCACATTAAAATCGGATTTCATTTTATTTCATTCTAGGATCGCTTGCGTTCGTCGCTCGTAACTCGTCACTTGCATCATCATGGGTAGATATGACTAATCTTGAATTCATTGCACTATATTTGCTGCAAACTCCTTCGCAATGGTTTTACAGATATCAGCTCTTTTAAACTCTTTTTAGAGGTGAGTTAGTCTGTCTATTTTTATTAATCAAGTCACTTTTGTACCATATAAATTGTTAAGCATACTTTTTCTTATAAAAGAAAATTCGTATAGTTCAGGAGGCAGTGATTTATTTGTACTTATTTTCCCAGTGGGTAAATATGTAATAGTATGTTCAGATGGTGGTGAGATTAAATGACAATTTGTGAGTCTGGCTAAAATTTTCGGAAGGGGTCACGAAGTAAAAAAATAAAAAAGTCCATTTATTTTCCCAGTCATAAATATTTGACATTAATTAAAGTGAATCATTTTATTAATCGAAGTAATTGTCTAATGGAGGAAAGTTAGTCTCTTAAAAATAATTGTCAAGTGGAGGAAAGTTAGTCTGGCTGAAAATTTGTTGATGCAAAAATTTGACAGATTTTTGAAATCCGTAACCCTAATTTTCCCATGATTGAAATTTAACGTATCATTTGATGCTATCGAATGTAATACCATAAGATGTTTCGGGATTACCGAATAATACTTTTACCTGGCACGAAATGCGTTGGTGTAGCCGGTATCGCATTGAGTGTCAGGTAAAAGTATTAGGTAATCCCGAAACATCCAGTTGTATTCAAAGGATTATACAAAGAAATAAAGTACATATATTTTGTCATTTTGTAATAAGAATTCAACAAGCTCGGCAGGCATTCTTGAGGTTTCGAAAAGTACTTGTCTGTTCTGATTTTGACCTTAGCCTTAGATTAAGATTCGTAAAGTGTTATGTGTGGTCGGTGCTCCTTTATGGTATGGAAGGTTGGACATTGAAAGCAGCTACCATCAACAAATTGGAGGCTTTTGAGATGTGGCTATATCGCAGAATCCTGAAGATACGTTGGACGGCTAGATTGACAAATGAGGAAGTTCTCAGACGTGTTGACAAAGAGCGTGAATTATTTGAATTGATCAAAAAGAAAAAAACCGCATACCTGGGGCACATAATGCGAAACCCCAAATATCAATTCTTGCATTTGTTGATCGAAGGCAAGATCGAAGGCTGAGGAATATTAGACAGTGGACAGGGCTACTCGATGTTCAGTCGTTAATACACACCGCCCGGAACAAAGAAGCAATGGAAAATGTTATCGCAAACATTCATTAATGGATCTGCATTAGAAGAAGAAGAATAAGAATTGACGGGATATTTTGTGGAACTGACAGAAATTACTTCTGAATTAATGTTTCAAAAAATGACAACCATAGCATCTTGCAATAATAGAACTATTTTTATCGCTGGAAAAAAAGTGCAGCATATTTGTACTTTCTAACGCATTTTCCACCTCAACCCAAGCAAAAACCCCTCCTTATGTATACAGACCGGACCACCGTAGTAGTAACATAGGCAGAACCGGACGAATTAGCGTATAACCGTCCGCCGGATAAAAAGCAGGCGAAAAAATGCGATAAAATAAAAATAGGTCGATATGTGATAAGAATGTTTCAGAATTTGTATTTAGCCAAAACGAATACGTAGATTTTCGCGACAGTTCTCGTGTAAAATTTATTTTTTAAGTAAAATAATGGATGTTTATGAAGTTCGTGAGAAAATTCAAATTGGAAAATGGTATTTCCAAAATAGGTCTTATCGGGATATACAAACAATTTTTCCACAAACTTTTGTAAACAGGCCAATTCCATCTTTATCTACTATATCAAGAGTTATTAATAATTTTGAAACACATGGGTGCGTGTCCCCACAAAAACACAAAGCCTGATGTGTTGATTAATGAAGTACAGGAGTAAAAGCAAGTGTTCGTTTGTGCTACCGCGGATCAAAATCCCACGTTTTGAAGTAATCAAATTGCTGAGGTGGTTGCCCTGCACAATGCCCGTATTGTTCAAGGATATTTGAACAATACTTGTCCCAACCGTTTAATTAGTGGATATGGAACTATTTTGTGACCCGCTAGATCACCAGATCTTTCTCCCAATGATTTTTTTTGTGGGGTTATGTAAAATCCAAAGTGTATGGTCATAATAGGGCTAATAATCTGGATGAGCTTCAAGTAAAAATACGAGAGGCTTTTCAAACTATTAGCCCTAATATGTTAGCCAATGTCAGACGGGAATTTTACGACCGCCTAGGCTTCTGTCTAGCACAAGAAGGTGGTCTTTTTGAACACTTGTTATAACTTTTTTTTATTTAGAGTAATATTATAAGTAGTTTTTTTTTTGGGTTTAGAGAATTTATTTATTTTTAGTTTTGGCTTGTAAACACACTCAAATAATAAATATTTAAGTATTTTTATTTTAAATGTTACCTTAAGTGAAGGTAAACACTTAAAATGAAAATAATAAATACACGGCACTATCCTCGCGTCATATTCCTAGTCTGTCACGACCGACCCGTCCAAGCACAACTGCAACTGCGTACTGCCTGACCAGCCGACTAGCCGGCAGTGACTCTCTAGTACGAACGCACAACGGGTAAACGTAAATTCGTCCGGCAACTTGCTATGTTACTAGTAGCCTGGTCTTCTCTGTATATACAGGGTCTGATATTGGGGAACAGTCGATTATTAAGTAAACTATACTAGGTACCGCAAAAACTTAAATACAAAAGTTATAGGATTTTTAAATATCTAGTAGCGAGTAGTAAAATTTAAGTATACACGGTCGGTCATAAAGTCGTGGCACACGAAAGTTTATTTTTTTTAAATAGAACCCCTTGTATATTATTGCATATTTCAATTCTTCCTTCAATTCTAAGCAAAAAAGATCAAGATACACACAATGCACCTCAAACCAACCGTTTCGCACCTAGTATGCGGTACCTAGTATAGTTGACCTAATAATCGTTTCCATACATATCAGCGACTCTATATGAAATTTCCTTAGAATAGCATACCGAATAACTCTATCGGTGTTTGCTGACTGGGAAAATAAGTACCGAAAATCTTCACTGCCTCCTGGTCTAGTAAGACATTAGAATAGTGGTGGGCAAATGAAAGACCAAGACTCTTGGTCTTAGAGGATCCAGTCTTGGTCTTGATATTGCTGTAAGACACTTGCAAGTCTTGCATTTTTTAATAAATTTATACTAGAGGTATTTTCTACATAAAAAACTACAAATAAATAGTATTTTTAGTAATTTAATGCAAATAAAACTTTTAAGAAAGACATTATTAGAATATTTATGTGACGAAATTTTTAATTTTTCTATATAGGTATTATGGTAAATATTGAATCAGCATTTGTTTTTTTTTTAATTTAATTCAATAGTCGAGAAAACACTTTTTTTGATAAAAACAATAATTTTGAACAAATAAGTAATACTTTATATCACATGAAAAATATATCACGTGAAAAATACTTTTGCATACTCGGTCTTGACTATTATAGATAAAATTTGACTAAAACCCCTACATTTTGTTTTTTAATGATTGTTTTATATCTCTAAATATGAAAATGTTATAGCCAGGTAAATGTGGGACGAAATAAAATACTAACAAAATGTATTTTTAATTTTAAATTGATTAAATTTCAATACTACTCTTCATTTTAGAAATCATCATAAAATTGTCTACAGTATAAAAGAGAAATACTATATTAAAGGTATAATGTTGAATGCATCATAAATCTTCAATTTGCTGTGAACCCAACCCTGTGTAGTTAAGTTAAAATCATGGTGGTCCGAAAATTATGCCGGTCCATATTATTTATTTTGCATTTTTATTAGCGGAAAATGCATTCTTTAAACGTAATTTCGATCGAGATTATTACACGTACTACACGAATTTATTAAGCTTTCTAGGGCAAGCTCGCATAAAAAGTATATCCTTCCTTAATAAGTAGCATGAATATGAAGAATTCATTTTGGTGTAATGGTTGTTATTTACAATCTTTGAACATTGTTAAAAAATCATATAATTTTTATTCAAAATAACACAAAAAGATATGTCATTACTTAATCCGTGGATAAATTAAATTAAATATGGTTTTAATAATACTACAAATAGTATAAATACACTTGGCTCAAGTTGGTTTCCAGTGTACTTGATTAGATAGCAAGATGTGTCGGATTTGGTGAAGATTTTGGTGGTTATAAGATTTCATAACCTTATCATAATTCAAATAATGACACAATATCTTTGCAGATTTGTACACTTTGCATTATACAAATGGCAAACACAAAACAGAAATTATACAAAATAAAATCAAGAGTAAATTAATTTGTTTAGAAAAAAGTAGTATTAGCATCACGAAAAGGGGTTTATAAACGATTATATTATCACTAGCTTACTTTCGTCCTTAATGTGTAAATTTAAAAACAGTATTTGGCTCATCCCTGAGTGTTTTTAATTATTGCTTGTAGTATAGTAAGTATAGTGTTATCTTCGTTTCTCTGTCTCGTTAATTGGATCGACTGAACCACAAGGAACATCTGTTTAATAACAGAGCGCCATAAATATCGAATTCATAAAATTCCAGCATGTCCTTACCGGTCACCTCTCCGTTTTATTATTAATTAAACGACACGTCGATTTGTTATAACTAGAGGATAAAAAGTTTTCTCCGGAATTTTCTATATTACCTGGAAATACTCGAGATTCTCCAGTTAGTTAGCAGCTCAGTGAGTTCGGATAGCTAGAGTTACTTTGAATATTTGTCAAAGTGGACAATATTAAGTAAGAATTATTAGAAATATGTTATTATACACATGCTTTTAACTATATTTCCCTACCCCAGTGAGCAAATCGCGAATACTATCGGATACGAGGATGGTTAAATTAGGACAAAGTTGCCCTTCTAAAGGAATGGCAGGAAATAGATATGTACTATCTATTATATTTATATTACCATCTACTAAACATTACAAAAAGCAACTTAGCAACAAAAAAAGTTATTTATTATAAAGGTTAAATATGTTTAAAATCTTTAATTTTTGAAATATTTAAAGATATTTAAAAATGTATGCTCCAAAAGAATAGATTATCAACACCCTGTATATTACTTTTCAGAATTAATTCTTGTGCTGAGTTTAAAGATTTGGTTGCAGGAGAAATAAACTTTACTGAAAAATTTTATTGCTTCCTTAAATTTATACAGGGTTACCAAAAATTGCTGATCTATTTTAAATATATATTTTACATAAAAACTTTGTTATTTCAAATCCAACACCCTGTATTTCTTAAAATAAATCGAAGCATATTTAAATGCTTTTTCAAACTATATTAGGGTTTCCTATACCTATTTAGCTCAGATTTTGAATAAAAAGCGATTTTTTTTCAATAAAATGTCAATAAAAATGGCTGGTGTCGCCATGGCAATTTTCTAGTGACATTAACTATTTTCATAATCGACATAAGATTATGGGCATTATTATTTAGATTTATAACAGTTTACTTAAATTTACCCACAATAGTTTAATAAGTCAATGTTCATTATTTTATCAAGAAAATTAAAGCAGTATCTGCTGGCCGAAAGAATGGATATGTTACTAGTGAATTTATTTTGTGAGGAAAATTGCTTATTGCCTCAAGGGCTTATATTCGAAGTCATCGTAAAATAAATCAAGGAACTACTTCTTCCTTTTTCTTCATAGAATAATAAATACATATTTAATAAATATTGTTTATTAAACTACTGTGGGTAAATTAAATAAAAGTAAACTGCTATAAATTTCAATAAAGTCCATAAACTAATTTCGATTTTTAAAGTAGCTACTAACTGTCAATAGAAAATTGCCATGACGACATCAGCCGACAGGTTGCCATTTTCTTGAAAAATTGCTCTTTATTCAAAATCTGAGCTAGTTAGGTAAAGGAAACCGTAATAGAGCTTGAAAGAGCATTTGAATCTGCCTCGATTTATTTTAATAAATACAGGGTGTTGTATTTAAAATAACGAAGTTTTTATGTAAAATAAATATTTAAAGTAGATCAATAGCAATTTTTGATACCCCTGTATACATTAATCGAAGCAATCAAATTTTTCAATACAGTTTATTTCTCTGGTTTAAAATTCAGCACAAGAATTAATTCTGAAAAGTAATGTGCAGGGGGTGTTGAGAATTTTTTTTATTATAGCATACATATTTAAAAATCTTTAAATATCTCAAAAACCTAAGCTTGTAAACATAATTAAATCTTATAATAAATGTCTTATTTTGTGTCCAAGGATCCAAATATGAAATAAAATACCGGATATTTTATATGAAAAAATATAACTTTGGTGTGGATCTTAGTTCTGACATGCTCTGTATATTTCAAAATAACTTTAAATTGTGCACATTGCTTTCCCACATATAGCTATAAAATATTTTGTTTCTACATCTTTCCGTTTTCGTATAATCAACCGAGGCGAATGAAGTGCGCCACCCTGTATACCATCCATCTGGAGAAGAGCAACAGCAAAAAAATTATCCAAAAGAATAACTATTATTAGAGACAATCATCTAAAAATTAAACCACTGCACAATAGTGTAGTCAGTAGCGATGGGAACTATCGAATGAATTAGACTATCGAATGGTTAATGAATGAATGATTTCAACTATCGAATGGTTTTATTCGAATAAAATCATTCATTCATTTGTATACTAAAGCATATGAGACAACCTCGCCGTGCGACCAAATGGTTATCGTTGCGCCACGACTATCGAATGCTTTTGATAAATGAAAAATGAAATTTAGTATTCGTTTGATTTTTGTATGCGTCAGTGCATTATTAGTTCTTCCAAATTTTTATAACTTCGCCGTATAATTACTGTGCTATTTTTGCGTTTATTAAAATAGTTAAAATACTAAAATAGTAGTTTAATATTTTTATTATTATTTATTATAAGTAGTTATAGTAATTTTTTAATTTTATTTATTGACGATTGTGTGCATGTGCAGGTGGTCAAAATTTTTCCGAAAATTTGTATGGTTTTCCGTAGTCCGATCTTTCAATTATTTAATTTTATATGGTATGTGGTCTATTTTTTAATGGGAAATTTTGTGAAGTAGCAATTTTTAAGAGAGATGAGATGAACTTAGAATTAATTTTAAAAATACATATTTGTATTTTAGATGTTTTAATAATATGAATTAGTTGAACTTAATAATCATCTTTAAGTAATGTGGTTAAGTAAATGGTTATCGAACTCAAACTATGGGGTGAGAAAATTAAAATGAAAGTTTTACACGTGTCAATTTAAAAAAAAATTAACGATGTTTGTATTTTGTTTATGCTAATTCTCTAACATGTAGTTTTTTGTAAAAGTAAATATAATTTTTAAATAGTAATATAAAGCACCTAATATAAATAATTTTGATTTCTAATTTTTTATTTATATTTTCGTTCCATTACACTGCATGCTTAGAAAATTAATAAATGTTTATATTTCATGATTTTAAAATTTGTTGTTAAGATAACAAATTAGTTCTGTAATTATTATTATTTAATAAACCAACGTTGCCAAAAAATTTAGAGACTATATTATTTTTAAATAGGATCTAATATAAATAATTTTGACATCTAATTTGTTGTTTATATTTTGCTACTACTTAAAAAAAATATTTATATTAAATCATTTTAAATTTTGTTGTTAATAGGTATAACAAATTATTACTGTTATTATTATTTATTAAACCAGTCTTTGCTTAAAAACATTAAAAATCATTTTCCTACATCCAAAATAAAAAGTATTATTGCAGTGTAATAACAGAATATTAATAAAAAAAATGCAAAACATTAGACATACTATCCCTAACTAACTAATGCTAAAAAATAATATTCTTTGCTAATACCAACTAATACGAATATATGGCAACAGCGCCCTTCATAATGTATTTTCTGTGTAAATACTAGCACCTCAATAAAAAAATAATGTGTCCTTATCTTTATTTGACTCCCCAAAAAATCAAAGATGCCGGCTTCTTTCATAGCATTGCCACCGACCGCTGCGCTGTCGGGTTTCTAGGAAAGAAACCTACGTCGCCGGACGACAACTAAAATCCAGTTTATATTTCATTAAAATCGATCCTGACGAATAAATGAATTTGATAAATGAATGAATTTTATAAATGAATGGTTTTTGCTGCCGAATTACTAGAATACAATATTTCAAGGCAGATAACGCATCTATTCGATAATTTTTATTCGAATAGTTTTCGACGAATGTTTTCTTACTAGCTATCGAATTATTCGAATGAATTGCAACTATCGAATGTTTCGATAGTATTCATTCGATAGTTCCCACTACTACTCAGTATACCACGTTATTGTAACAAACCTAACTAACCTAACCTAACAAAACCAAAGTATAGAACAGAGATAGAAATATGTATTTGTAAGAAGGCGCTCAGTGCAGCTCTCTCAGTGCGCATGCCCTTGTTAAACTTGGATAAATTTTTAGTTATTTTTTATACAAGACGATAAAATGGTATTTTATCGTCGACCGAAAAAATTAATTCACGAGCGATGAAATCGCGAGTGAATTAATTTCGGGAGACGATAATGCAATTTTATCGTTGTATATAAAACAATATTTTTTTTTATAGCGAGTTACGTTTTAAAAAATATTCGGAAATTATTATATCAAGGAATTTATTACGAGTAGAAAAAATATTGTGCTGGGTTGGCGTTGGTTTCTACGTAACTTGACAAATAAATAAAGATTTCTTTTTAGTTGTCAGTTTTGAGTCAATATTTTTTAATTCTCTTTCATGTCGATTGCTGATCGAATTGGAGCCAGAAATGGCTCCAAACGAAATAAGTAAATTACCAACAGATATATCACGCTGAGGCGACAAATGCCATATCCAAACTACTTCTATTTAAATCCCGAATAACTTATGAAAAGGAATACAAAAATTTTCAAAAATGGATACAATTAAAAAACGTGCGAGAAGAAATGCGTTTTAACCGAGCGAGAAGAGCGAGAAAATATAAGTTTTTAACCTATCCTCGCTGTTAAAGTATCATTTAATCTACCCTTGCGTTTAAAGTACTATTTTATCTACTATTTTTGATAGATATAAGGCAATTTTAACAGTTGCTTCGAATTTTCTCTATGAAGGCCCCCTTGTACTCAATTAATATTTTCAACAATTTTTAATTGATAGGTACTTAATTACTCATATACACACAAGTATTTTAGATTTAGCTATTCGGCATTATCATCAACAATAAACAATCCAATCAAAAAACAGCATCAACAATCCCGTCAGTTTAATATTTACCTACTCCTCTTCCTCTATAAACTTATCGGTCATAAGTTTCCTGCAGCTTCAAACTCGCCTCTTTCCCGAACTCTTAAATTCCATTGATCAAAAGCAATCCTGCCACGTCACCGTGGAGCTATGCCGCCAAGCAGGTATTTTAAGCATTCGGTTATATCCAAAGTTTGAGACGGTGTGGCACGATAAATATTAGATCTAGCAACAAGAGCACATTCTGGCTTTATGTATATGTGTGTGTCCTAGATGCTATGCATGAGCTCCGGGAAATTTTTATTCGGTTTAGCGTCAGTCAAAGCGGAATTTGGTGCTGGAAGGCAAGGCACCGAAATGTCACGAGCTTGTAATGCCGGGATTGTCGTAAATATGTTAGAATGTAGAAGAAAAGAGGAAACACGTCTTTTTTATTTAATGTGCATTTACATTTCGGCATCCGCTACTAAAACTGAAAAGATTCTAATCGGAACGAACAATAATAATTTACAAACATTATCTTTATGTTTTTAATACTGAAGAATACCATTTAGCCGACACCTTTAATATTCGTTTTTTTTGGCTTGAAATATACAAAGAAAACCGAATATTCGACTGAAAATTTTGAAAAATATTAAGTTATAATATTTGTAAGTGGCATATTTTACAAATATTTGTATAACCAATTTTGCATAACCAAATAAACTTAACGTTTAAACCCGTGGTAAGAAACAAGAAAGAAAAAAAAAGTAATGGAAAAATTATTTAAGATTTCACTTCAAAAATAAAGCAAACCTATAAACTGCTTCGTTTGTCCGTTAGAGGGCATCAATCAAGAATAAACCCGAACGTTACTTATTTTAAAAATTATTATTTTTTTAAGCTTTTATGAAGCTTATTGTCAAATATAATTTGTGATACTAACATAAAATTCCATATTTTTAATAAATTGTACTGAAGCTGTGGTTGGTTCCTTGTGAAACATCGTTGAAATATTAGTATTTTAATAAAGCACGCTTTTAGATGTTTCAAAAAACTTTTAATAAGAGTAACTTTAACTCTACATATATGTTTCGGCTTGTTAGGCCTTTTTCAAGAGTTTTTTAAGAACTAATCGTCTAACTACACTGTAACTATATATATATTTGCTCTTGGGGTGGGTTCAGAGAGTTTACAATAGGGGTAATAAAAAATGTGTTTAGAAATCCTTGTTGGTCGTTAACATTATTTTCGTTTTTAACAGATTTTAGTATTTCTAACTGTTCAATGTAATTTAAGCGTCTACCTTTTGTTTCTCTGTGTAGTAACTTAATTGAGTTTTCATTAATTTTGTGATTATTTACTATACAATGAGTTGCAAGACCAGAACTATGCTGGAGATTATTAAAATTCTTTACATGTTCTTTAATCCTTATATCTACATTTCTACCTGTTTGGCCTATGTACACGGCATCACAATCATTGCAATCCACCCTATATACACCCGACTTATTTTTGACATTAGTTTTGTCTTTTTTAATAAAATTAAAAAAAAAATTATTAAATAATAAAAGACAAAACTAATGTCAAAAAATCGAATCAATTATAAGTGGATGCAATGATATGATGATATGTGCATTAGGCAAACAGGCTAGCTAGATCTGGGGTAAAAGCATGTAAAAGTAATAATCTAAGCATTCAGTCACAACAATTGTATAGTAAAATCCTATGGAAGTAATGAAAACTCAGAACCTGAAAACAAAAGATGAACTGCTAAATACTAAAATAAAATTAAAGCTGAAAATAATGTTAAATCAACAAAAGACTTAAACTAAGAAGCAGTCCTATTGTAAACTCTCTGAACCCACCCCCATAGCAAATATATATATATAGTTACAGTGTAGTTAGACGATTAGTTCTTAAAAAACTCTTGAAAAAGGCCTAACAAGCCGAAACATATATGTAGAGTTAAAGTTACTCTTATTAAAAGTTTTTTGAAACATCTAAAAGCGTGCTTTATTAAAATCCATATTTTTACCAACTAGGTTATTATAGCATATTAATAGATTTTGTGCGCCTTCATAGATCGACGTGACAAAAAACGGTGGCGTTTTTTACAAGAGACAAATTTATGTAGGGGTGGGGATAGTTTTGACCCTTCCCGTACTATTTATTGATTTTTGTGAAAGTCAAATGTTAGAACACTTAGAAAAACATAGACGACTAAAATCTCATTCCAATCGGAATAACGGTTTTTAAAATATCTGAAAAAATGTGTTTATTTTTTTAAAGTTTGATGCCCTCTAGCGGAGAAACGAAGCACTTTTGTATAGAGGTAAATTATGTCCAATAAATAACCTAACCTAACGGAAAATTGGGACACCCTGTATATTTATAATTAATTTATTTTTGTTTTCTTTAATATTTTGATTAAAAGAAAGTAACTGTAAAAGTGGGCAACGCTGTGCCGTTCAAGCTTAATCACGTTACTAAAAGTTTATTGATATGAACTATAGGAAAGTCTTGCGGTCTTGGTCTCGGTCTTGCAAAAATGCAAGACCAAGATCACCAACTTTACTATAGCTCCTTTTAAAAATATACAACTTTAGTTCGAAAATATGTTTGAATCAGCATATACAGTAGAAACAGAAAGGGAGAATTGACAGAAACGGAGTATTGCAGCTAAACGATTAGATTTTTTTACAAATTTTAAGTTTTCAATTCGTTGAAGGAGTATTAGCTGCAATTTAAAAATATTTTTACAAGATACAGAGTGTCCCAAATAAGTAAAAAATATTATAGTTGTATTTTTTTAAATGGAATACCCTGTATATTATTCTATTTTTAGATTATATGATTGAAATTAAGGAAAATTTGATTAAGGCTTATCATACTTAAACCTTACCGAAGAAAGCAATTTAAGGCTTCATTTCTGCAAGGGTATAAAAGTTTTTAATGCTAAATATTTACTGAAGATTACTTATTGATCAGATATTGTGTTGCAATAATAAAAATTATGCTACCTTATGCAGAGTGTCCAAAAATTTATATTAAAAAATTACTAGCTTTAAACGGCAATAACTTGTTTAATTTAAATGGAACACCCTGTATATTTTAGGAAAATCAGATGCACAATTTAATTGTCTATCAAATTGTATTATACCATTGCTTATCTATCTCTTCAAGTTTTCGTAGAAAATGAATTTTCTTATAATTTAGATCTCATTTATCACTATACCCATGGGATATTGACATTTTGAATTATTTTTAAAGTTGTAACAAATTTTCAAAGAGTACAGATACTAGTATTGTCGATATAGTTCGCTTATTTCATTAAAAAAGTAAAAAAACTGTGTATATCTTGTTTCTTAAAGAGGGCTAATATGATCCCAGTATTCAAACTACATTAATTGACTGTTTACAATGATTAATAATTGCTTCAAATACTAAAAAAATAATTTTGTATGTGTAATAGACAGTGTGGTAAAAAGTAATACATAGTATAAATTGTATTTCATTTTTTGACGAATGCTTATTTATAACAATAGAGACGTTTCAATTTCATAACTTATTATTAATTAAAACAATTAAGTATATAATTAACTAATTTTTGGGCGAAAATAATCGTTGTATATTTAATTAGTACACTCTTTTACAAAGATTTAAACAGTTTTCTTATTCCAAAACAAATGGGCTTGCAATATTATTATTTTTAACACCTGTACATTTTGTACATAGGTTGCTTTAAAAAAATCTAATCATCTTCATCTCATCATCAAATCTTCAATATAATATAAGTCAATATTCCATGGGTATAGTGATAAATGAGAAAGAAATCAATAAGAGAATGCATTTTTTATGAAAACTTGAAGAGACAGGTAAAAAATAGTATAATACAGTTTGATAGACAATTAAATTGTGCATCTGATTCTCGTAAAATACACAGGGTGTTCTATTTAAATTAAACAAGTTATTGCTGTTTAAAGCTAGTAATTATTTAATATAAATTTTTGGACACTCTGTATAAGGTAGTATAATTTTGACATTTTTTACAGTTTAGAGCAGAGCGACCACCTGAATCCCCAGCGCGAAATTTAAATTCCAACTTAGTCAGCCCGGCGCCAAATATCTTCATAGTTGGCAATAATGAATTTAAGTATCGCGCCCTCGAGTACGTAGCTAAAAATTTAATTGGTATCAAATATAGGTACAATCTATTTTTATAAGAAATAGTTTGAGTAAAAATCTCAAAACACAATCCTAATATAGAACTTTTTCGAAACGCTGAGTTCCCTTGTATAACCCCTATCTCTCAACTTCGTTGATCTGGATATAATGTCGCGAATCTAAAAATATCACACGGTGAAACCCACTCGTATAACCGTTTCGATATTCTCTCTCGATATAAGTGGCCCGAGCAATCAAAGCGAAATCTCATAAGCGCCCATAACACCGATTACATGATTACATGCCTGACTCGAATATCTTTGAGATCTCTGACAACCAATTACCACCGCATCCGTTAGCTCTCTACAAAAGAGCTCACTTAATGCTTCATTAGAAACCCAATGAGGATGAATCGGCCATTTTTTCTGTCTCTCATTCTTTGTTTTTTTTTTATTTTCTCGTTGTGCCTCGGCTTCTGGTCCCACGCATTTTTCATAGATTAAATGTAGGACAGCCCGTAGATGTTTTTTATGAAGAGTATGGTTTTTGATATTATTTTTTAACAACACTCACCGACAAAAAAATCCCCCACCTGAAAAAAAAATTATGTCAACTCATCATCCCATCAAAAAATAGAATTAAAAAAAAGTCTCGCAACACTATTCTTCCGCTATAAATAGTTTTGAGATCTCATGTAAAACTAAGTCAGATTATTTTATTTAGTCTCTTTAAGCACCTATTCAACAATTTTTTTATACATTTTTAGTATCAATATTAGTCATCTTTATTTCTGCAATAATTATAATGACATGGCAATTGCACAGCACCATAATAATTATAAAATAATATTCTACATTCTACCATCTCGATTACTAAGTAAATCTAAATAGTGCCCTTGAAAATTAAGTTTTTAATTAGAATAGAATATAATATCGTCTAAAACACATACGAAATTCAGTTTTTTAGTATTTGGAGCAATTATTATTAATTATTAATCAACAGTCAATTAATGTAGTTTGAATACTGAAATCATATTAATTGGTCCCCTTTAACAAATATTTAAACAATTTTGTTTAGTTTTTAATGACATAAACGAACTATATCGACAATATTAGCACAGATCATACAGATTATAAACTTATCGTCAAAAGCATTGTTTTTCGTGGTTCCAATTTTCAGAGCCTCTTTCAGTCAGTCTATATTCCATGGGTATATTGATAATTGAGGTCTAAATTATAAGAAAATGCATTTTCTACAAAAGCTTGAAGAGATAGGTAAAAATGGTATAATACAGTTTGATATATAATTAAATTGTGCATCTGATTCTCATAAAATATACAGGGTGTTCCATTTAAATTAAACAAGTTATTGCCGTTTAAAGCTAGTAATTATTTGAAATAAATTTTTAGACACTCTGTATAAGGTAGTATAATTTTCATTATTGCAAGACAAAACTTAGTAAATAGAAATACTTCCATACAATATTTGCTTTTAAAAATTTAATTACGCCTATAGAAATAAAGCCTTAAAATTTTTACTGCAATTTCACAAAATTGAAAATATTTCAAAAACAATAAGGTTTAAGTGTGATAAACCTTAATCAAATTTACCTTCATTTTAATCGTAGAAACTAAAAATGTAATAATATACAGGATGTTCCATTTAAAAAAAAACAACTTTGATATTTTTTATTTATTTGGGATACTCTGTATCTTATAAAAATATTTTTAAATTGTGGCTCTAATAGTCCTTCAACGAACCCAAAACTTACAATTTGCAAAAATCTAATCGTTTAGCTACAATACTCCGTGTCGTATGTGATGAACAACCCTGTATAATTTGATGACATTAATTATATTTTTTTCTCTTAACTTTGTACGAGTCCTTTTGATGTATTTCTTTTTACCACTTTTATCTCTCTTTTTATGTTTCTCTTCGTTTGAATACCGCTCTCTCGTAAATAAACGTGGTCAGACATCTTTTACGTACACCGGCACTTCAAAAGGTGATCGCTATCTTGTTATTTTCCACCTTTTAATCGATATAATTGAACGGCAGTTAGTTAAAACCTCTGTTATTGATTCAATTAAATACAGAAAATCTGTCGGTGATGTGTATCTTCATCTTTTAAATCACTAACTGGTACTTATTCAAGCTTAAAAATCATTTCAGAGCAGAAATCATGATGTATTTTGTTTTTTGTTCCTATAAGAAATATGAAAAATGCCGGGTCCTGTAACAGTGCTTCGAGCATCTGTGGTGGTGAAGGGAGTGAACCTTGTAAGTATGCGAATATTTTTAGGAATCGAATACATTTTGAATCTTCTTCTATTCGGATGTGTTTGATAATCAAATACATTTTTCGAACTCCAATACTTTTGAGAATCGAATGCCATTTTTAATCTTTTTGAATTCGAATATACTTTTGGGAATCGAATACATTTTGAATCTTTTTGTATTTGAATACTTTTAATAATCAGATACATTTTTCGAACTCCAATACTTTTGAGAATCGAATGCCATTTTTAATCTTTTTGAATTTTACCTTAATATAAATTTTGTAATAGTAATAAGTAAAATAAAAAGTAGAGAAAAGTAATAAGGTCATTCCTAAGGTCAAAGACTAATTATTTATATATTTTTAAATTAATAATTATTTCTCTTAACTAATATTACTTTTTTAATATCAATAAATTTGTGTTTACATGATTTTGTATTATTAGATTTATTTCGTCTACTATAATTATATGGAGGTAAAAAATTATATAAACGGCACATTAATTAAAAAAGGTATCGAAAAATATAAAATGTATAAATATAGAAATGAAGATTAACTTTTATTCTTCCCTTGAGTAAAAATTAGAATCATTTATATTATTCCGCTTTCCAGGAGGCTAAATTTCTTTAGCACCAGTGCAGACAGATGAATTTATATACCTAATTAACTTTTTAATGTTCTTTCACTCTTTAGAATCTAAAATTATAATAATAAATATCTCTCATGTACTCGGTGGTAACAAATTCATTAGAGAATTAGCTATTTTAGCCATTTAACTGCTTTTTATCCAATAAATTCGAAACCTTAGTTCAAGTTACACGGTCTCCCACATAACAATTTTTTTAAACCAATTAAGTTTTTTTCGTATAACAATTTTGGTTCCAAGTTGAAACTGTTTAATGGAATTCCATTGTTTTTGTACTTAGTGCAGTTATCGTGCTCGGCTATCCCACTCGCACAAAAAAAAACAGGGATATTGCGAAATGAAGCTCGCTGTCATTTTATAATATAATGGGGAATTGCATTGATCGTAATTTCCAAGCCAACAACTACTAGAGCATAAAAAGGACCTAGTAGGCATAATTGTAGGTGTCGTCACTGGAAACTGTCCCACGGGTAAACCTGGTGAAATGGAAAGTTTCCGACAACGACTACTGGCAGAGAATGCAGAGAGAAATAAGCCAGAGAGCACCTGCTGTGCCACTGTCCGGCACTGGAATACCGACGCTTTAAAACTTTGGGCAAGGTTTTTTGGAGGGACTAGAGGAAGCAGCAGAAGCCAACATCAGCGACATCGGGAACTTTGGAAAGTACTGGAAGTGCTTTATAACGCAAAGAAAGAATGAGAGGAAGGTTTGGTACAACAATAACAGGGGTATCACAATGGGCCCAAGGCCTCCGAGTGAGGGATCAAACATGATCCGAAACCCCAGCAACCTAACCTAACCTAACAGGAATATCGTAAAACAGAAGTGTTATAAGGATTGGAAATCTTAAAATAATCAAATTAGTTCTGAAGATATTTAGGAAAACACCCCAATTTTTGTTTCTATTTGAAAAGAATTTGGCAATAAAAATTTCACATGGCTACCGTAGGTATGATCGAAAAAAGAGCCGGAGAATGACAATAAATGATAATTTTGGCGAGGTCAATCTCTAGATATTATTTATTAAAAATTGACATAAAACATGTGAAAATTTAATACGAATTACAGAAAACTTAAAAAGGGATAGAACCGTATCCAGATAGACAAATCTATTTCCAAAAAAATATTTTTCTCCAATTTTAAACAAGTAAAACAAAAAAAGTATTTGTTTTAGGTATATAAATATATGACAACATTCTTAAGGCCAACTGGCAGTAAGCACCACTAAAAAAAATAAAGAAGAGTATATATTGACTCTATAAGCCCTATATTGGCTCTATAAGCCAAGTAGTGGCGTCTAGGGCTTGACCTCGCCAAAAATATCATGGTTTGTCATTCCCCAGTCGTCTTTGATATCGTTTTTTTTCAATATAGCCTACCCACCAAATTTGGTCGCGATCGGACGACACCAAAAAATACATAAATTTATTAGCATTTATACACCGTCAAATTCAACATGTCGATATTATTTGAGAATTCCTAAAACTAGTTTTGAGCATGCGCGATTCAGTTTTGAATTAGCATTAGCCTTAAGAATATAAAATACTCCAACCTGTTAGGACTAGGCAATCGATACAACGGAAGCATGAACGCAGCGTTCCTTAACCGGCCTTAACGTTGATTCATATTCATGGGATTAGGACTAATGTTGTGTTAGGGCTAAGATCGGAAGCATAAACCCACCATAACTGGTTGGAGAAGGTTGATTTAAAATTATAAAATATTATTTTATTAAATTCATTCAATCAATATTAAATTAATAATTATTAATACTATCGATATTAATAATAAATATATAGTCTATACTAGCTAACAAAGCATCAAACTCGGCACAAAGATATACAGCCATCATTATTCCTATTACGTAATCTGAAATTCTAAAATATGCAAGATAAAGAAAATAACATACAATTTTACATACCCGCATATATTTTCCGGCGTATAATATTAACATTCAGTTTAATCTCATCCATAAACAATGGTGAAGAGTAACGAGTCTAAATCTCTTATTTTTATACCTTTAAAAGTAAAATAATGTTTTTGTTACAGATTTACGAGGTAGTCTATGTGATAATCAAAGCAGCCAACGCACCCAGGCCAGGTACCTGGATCCTGGAGAGATCCATCGATGGAGAACGTTACGAACCCTGGCAGTACTTTGCCAGAACTGACGACGAATGCGAAGAGAGGTTTGGTATTCGAGCGACTAAAGGAAAACCCCGTTATACGATGGACAACGAAATTATTTGTACTTCTTTCTTTTCGAGATTGACCCCGCTTGAAGGAGGAGAGGTAAGCAATTTATTCAAGGAATATTATTTTAGGACATGAATAAGATCGTATTGTCTGTAAACTTCTGATTTGAGAACAGAAATTACACTGGGCAACAATTTGAAAAATAATTTCTGTTCAATATTTAAACTGTCGTAGCGGTAAATTGACATGCTGATTCCAAAACTTTATCTAGTTTTCTCCTATCACGTCAAGTTTTTTCTCTACAGTTTATGCACGTGCGTCTACGCTTCGCTGGATTAAGCGCGAAATACACCCTTGTTTATAGATTTATAGAGCTATTGTTACAGCGATTGTTTATATACAGCTCAAAGCGTAACTTGAAGTGTGTTCTCCTACACAATGGAAATTTGTACGGTTCAGTTCCAATAGGTCTTTCAGTTTCTTTGCGTGAAGTATATAACCACATAAAGAGAGTCTTCTTCTTCTTTACGTGCCGCCTCTTTCGTGGAGGTTGGCGATCAAATTGGCAAAATCTTCACGATTCTCGGCTTTCCTTATGAGTCTTCAAAAGTTAGGTGAGTCCAGTTTCTGATGTTTCTCAACCAAGATAGTTTCTTCTTGCCGAGACCTCTCTTTCCTTCAATCTTACCCTTAACTATCAATAATAATAAAGAGAGTCAAGTGGCACTAAAATGGATCATCTGTATTGACCTTAAAATTGTTTGTTTCCTACCTTGCGAGCAACGCGGATATTCTAAGTATCCCTGGGACAGCAGAGCTCGTGAGAAGCATTATGGGTTCAATCGAACTGGCATTAGCGTAACTAGCAATTTATCCTGGGGTGGGCCTGGAGTTGAGCCCAGGGGGGGCCTAGAGCTTTTGTTTTTTTAAAAATGAAAAATAATTTTATGTATTTATATTTAACACATTTTTTGAATAAAACGTTTGCACGAATTTCTCTATCAATAAATTTCATAGACTTGGTTATCAAACCGTGTTCTCGTAGATTACTTAAATACCTACAAATTTAAAAAAAAATAAAAATTAACACATTTTTTGAACACAACAAAATAATATTAACTAAACAAAACTAAAAAACGTCATTTTTACTGCATCACAAGCAAATAAAAATTAATACGTAGCCAAGAAGCATAATTCAGGATTTCTCTGGAGGTGTACCAGCAGTACATGGGGGGCCCGGCACCCCCGGGCACCCCTGTAGTTACGCCAATGCGAACTGGCCGCCAAGAATTATCTAAAACCTGGTGATCTAAACATTTTAAATCAGCCACTTTTCGACAGAGAAAACATTATATTTCCACCTTTACATATAAAACTAGGTCTCATGAAGCAATTTGTAAAAGCTTTGTCAATTGAAGGAGAGTGCTTTAAGTATACAATTTCGGCATTCCCTAACTTGTCATATGAAAAGATAAAGGCTGGTGTGTTTGATGGTCTACAGATTCGGCAACTCATTAAAGATGAAAGCTTCGTTGAAACAATGTCCGAACTTGAGAGAAATTCTTGGTTGGCTTTCAAAAATATTGTTAAAAACTTTTTTGGAAATACAAGGGCCCAGAATCATCGAAATTATTCAACTAATCTAACTCTTGGAAAGCTTTAAAAATCCTTGTTGCGACATGAGCCTCAGACTGCATTTTTACAGTCATCTTGCTAACTTCCCAGAAAATCTTGGTGCTGTTACTGTTGACCAGAGCGAGCGATTGCACCACGATCTGAAGGTTCTGGAGGTACGGTATCAAGGTAGATGGGATATGTCAAGTATGATGGCTGAGTACTGTTGGAGCATCAAACGAGACACGCCAGAATAGATCAATCCAGGAAAAGCTATAAAAGGATATGTTTACATAAACACAATAAAATATTCTAATCTATTTGGTCAGATCTCACTTTTTTTCTCTTTATATTCCCCTTTACAGGTAAACAGGAGGATGCTGTAGCATAGTTTAATATGGCTGTAGCTTGAAAAAAACTTGACGTGATAGAGAAAAACTGCGAATATTTTTGAACTTAAAGATCAAAAATTAGTCAAAAACAAGTCACAGATCCAAGTCAACAAAATTGCTGTTCCCCAGTGTTATTAACCAAAATGGGAATCGATTAATGTTTGGGCAGAAATAATGGGACCATATTTAAGTGGTTCTATTTTACAATTATTTAAATATATATTTTTAAACAAATAAGCTAAAAATTTTAACGATATTAGTGTCTATACTTTTTGAAAATTTGTTACTTCATTTTCAAAATTCAAAAATTTTAGTTTTCTAAAGATAAGCTTGAAAAAAAACTTGACGTGATAGAGAAAAACTGCGAATATTTTTCATTTTCAAAATTCAAAAATTTTAGTTTTCTAAAGATAAAATGAAAAATAATGAAACAAAGTGAGTATTATAAAAATATAGCATTTTCTAGGAAAATTTGCGAGATTGCTAAAAAAGTATGCAATATAATTTTATAGGTATAAATAATTATTAAATTTTTGCATCTGGCAGTTGGTCTCGTTTGGTTTCGTCTAATTTTTTTTTGTTGAAAGGTTTCGTTAATATTTAAATATTTTTTTAACCACTAATTAGTTGTAAAGGCTAAAGTATTAGTATCTGTACTTTTGGAAAATTTGTTTTTATTTCAAAATGTCAAATTTCCGTGACTATATGAAAGATAATCATAAATAAAGTCTGAATTGTAAATATATGTTTTTCCAATAAAAATGTTGTATTTGTTGCTTGGGCAATATATAATACAGGCTCAACATTTCGTTTAAATTAAACCAGTTATTGCGGTTTAAAGCCAGTATAATTATTTACTTTTCATGTTTTTGACACCTTGTATCAGCTAGTATTATTTTCTATTATTGCAACACAATATTTAGTAAAGAAAGAAACTTCTGTTTATATTATGGTTTTGTTAACTTAACCTATGACTTAACTATGTTTAGAGAAATTTAGCATTACTGTATTTTAAAAAATTGTATATTACCTTAATCAAATTTATTTTTATTTAGTCATAGAAACTAGAAATGTTGTGGCATACAAAGTATTTCGTTTGGTATGGTTTGATTTTTTTAACAAGGAAATCAAGTTGAATGAGTAACAAAGTTTTTGATTGGGTTAATTGGAATTTGTAAAACAGCAAATAAAAAACGTAATATAATACTTTTATTAATAAGCGATGCAACGTTCAATTAAAATATGTTTATCTATGATCGAAGAATCTGATAATGAAATTTGGAGCGGAATTTTTATATTCATTAAATTAATGAATAACGATTATTATCTCAGGGCGGAGAGAATTTTAATTACGAGTTATATTCTCTAATTACTGCAGTTAAATGATAAATAAAACATTATTAATAATTTTACTGCAGGGTTGATTAAAAATAATAGAGTTTTTTTCGTTATTATCCGTTAACTTATTAAACTCAAAAATGTAATTTAGCAAAAAAGTAAAAAATAATTATTTAGTGATCCAACGATTACTGTTATATGATTACGATTACGATTGGAACCGAAATAATCGTTCTACTACCGATTATCAAGAAAGCCATACAAATATATACGATCGAAAAAAAAACGACCTTATAGTTGGTATTCGCAACGGCCCAGCTACGTCGAAACACCGGTTCCCATTAGAACACCGAAGTTAAGCGACGTAAGGCGATGCTAGTGGATGGACGGGTGACCGGTTCGAAACTTTGCATCGTGCTGTTGTCCAAAAAGGGAAAAGTGTAAAATCTATTGATACACACTGCTCATTCACGCCGGTTCAAGGCCGGATGAGATCGGATATCTCGTGAGTAAGAGTTAATTTAGACACTTCCTAAGTCGGTAGGCCATTGACCATGATATGGCCGAGGACCGCGGTTCGGATTCCGCGTAAACAAGTAAGTCCCGTCCAGTTTAGCCATTGCAGCAGAAAGGAGACGTTAACTTGAACCTCACACATAGTTGGCTTCATAGATTGCTGTCATTTTTAATGCAAAATTGTATGGTCAAAGCCAGCTTGACGACGTTCTTTTTTTAGGTCATACCGGTAACATACATGTAGGTACTATATAGCTATAATTTTTAAATAAAATTTTAAGAAAAATATGTACAAACTGTATAAGACAAATAAGTAAATCACAATCAGAGCTGGTTTGGAAATGAAGATCGCTGTTATTTCATATGTAAAATATTATGATAAATGTCAATCCCATCTAAAACATAGAATGTAAAAAAATACCAAGTCTCACAACACAATTCTTTTACTATAAAAAGTTGTGAGATCTCATGTAAAACCAAGTCAGTTGATTTTATTTAGTTCTCTTTAAGCACCTATTCAACAATTTTGTTATAAATTGTTAGTATCAATATTAGTCATCTTTATTTCTGTAATAATTATAATGACTTGGCAATTGCACGATATTATACTCTATTCTAATTAAATAACTTTATTTTTTAGAGCACTGTTTAGATTTATTTAGTAATCGAGATGGTAGATTATTCTTTTATAATTATGGTGCTGTGCAATTGTCAAGTCATTATAATTATTACAGAAATAAAGATGACTAATATTGATACTAACAATTTATAACAAAATTGTTGAATAGGTGCTTAAAAAGAGACTGAATAAATTAAACTGACTTGGTTTTACATGAGATGTCACAACTTTTTATTGTGAAAGTTGTGTTTGCATTTTTTTAAATTCTATGTTTTTGATAGGGTCTCATTTCTTTTTTGTAGGTTATTCTCCTATTTTTTCTCGGGTAATATATCATTCAAAATAATATTAAAGAAGTTTGCCTTGCAATAATTCATAATTCATAAAATTTGATTGTCAGCGATGGCTATGAAATGAAGATCGCTGTCATTTTATATATTCAGAGGCGTTTCTTAAAGCAATTGGTGCTCAAGGAGGAGGGGGTTTACCCTGTTAGAGGTGTGGATCATATTGAGTTGTTGTCTCGGTTCGATGTGCAACCACTTTCCTTGAGAAGGATCATTCACTCAGTAACTTTCCTGTGGAAGCTGCTGAATGGTCTTATAGATTCCCCAACTCTTTTGGAAACGATACCATTCCGGGTGCCGCGACCTACCTCCAGAGCGAATACCACTTTTGCGCTTCCTCGAGCCAGAACTAACGTTAGGTTTCAGGATCCGATTTTCACCATGTGTAGCTACCTTAACTCTGTCTCCGTTGACTGTGATGTGTTTGACTGCTCTGTGGGTCGTTTGGTCTCACTGGTGGCAACTGGTGGGTGGGGGGCATTAATGGTTAACCATGGTTTATAATAGTAATTTATAAGTAATAATTTGTTATTGTTGTTATTATCATGATTGATTCATTTAGGTTTAGATTTAGGTTTAGTTTACTCTTTTTTGTAATTTTTTTTCTTGGTTTTTGTAAATTTGATATTTAATGTTTAGTAACAATCTATTTTTAAGATTGTATTTCCTGTAAGTGGGCTCTAATTGCCTGTTGGAAATAAACGCTCTTATTATATGTAAATTTATATGGTAAATGTCATCTATCGTCATTTTCCAGCTAACTGGACGCCATTTTTTTCTATCAAACGATATATGGTGGAGTGCTCCATCTTTATAAAAAAATGCCAGTTGGAACAGAGAAAGTACCTGCAAACTAATAAAGTTTTATAGAGCGCATTTATAAATAATAATTATAGGAGCGTAAAAACAAAAGGACTACAAAAATTGTTAAAAGAAAGCTGGTGCATTACAGGAGATATGTTTAGGATTAAATATAAACTCGGCTGATGATGTTAAGAAGAAAATAAGAAATAATAATAGGCTATACCTATAGTATACGAGAGAAATAAAAACAAAAACATTTCAGGCTTCTTTTTGCAACATGGGATGGCGAGTCTGCTGACAACACTACTGGCTGCTAGTAATATATCTTTAACTTCTTCCTGGTGGAAAGCATGTGGAAAGGTCACATGATTAACAAAACTAATTCGCATATACTGAACTTTGTTGTAGTTTTGTCCTCGCGGTATAGACACTTTGTCTCAAATTTGTCTTCTCTGAATTCCTCATTTTTGTCGCGGGTTTGTCTTGTTGTCTCAAAATCGTGTTCAGTTTCTGTCGCCATTCTGAAATACTTAAATATGCTATTATAAATTAAAAGATAGAACTATGGATCATTTAGTACGGGTAATATATTTAATATGTGTCATAATGATCCATCCGCGCAGTCGACAGAAATTATTTAATATGATCGTTCTAGTTGGCGGCATTATGAAAATTATTTTTTTTGTTCTCTTCCAAGGCGGTTCGCGCCGCTCTTTAATCTGTCTCGGGCAAATAAAGCAAATCAACCCGTTCATAAGCGCAAAGGCAGTCGGTGCAGTTACCGTTCCTACCATTGACTACCGATCGATCTTGCAAGGCAGATCTGTATAGCTGCACCGTTATCTTCTCGTCACACCGTCTCCGTAGATAATTTATTGGCCGAATCAAATTCATCAATCTATCGGCGAAGAATATTTTATTTCTTGAATATTAAGATAGGCATAGTAAATCTGATCTAAGATTAAATAAAAAAAGCAAGAATGGAATCTTAAAGACTATTTTTATGTTTACGCATTTAATGGAGAGCACCCACCAACATAACGTAGCATCTGACGTTGCACTTACACGGCAATAATACGGCAATAGTGTTGCATGATTTTTCAAGAAGCGCCGATAGGAGTGTAGTGGCAGTGGCGTAAACATGTCGTCATCAGAGGACGAAGATTTGTTAGCAGTTGTAAACCTAATCAATATGAACCAAAATTGTCCAAAAGTCACTATTGGATACACCCTTTTTGGAAAAAGGGACAAAAGGGATAGAGGCGTTTTTAAGGAATTGAATATCTTCCGGAAAGATTTCATGCATTTTATGGAATGAAAAAAGAAACCTTTGATGTGCTAGTTAGAAAATCCTCAATTAGCCATACAAAACGTATATTGAAATCCGGATCGTTCTTCATTTTTACCAAATTCGAGTAACGTGTTAATACCACGTGGCGAAGAGCAAAACCGGTTGGTTTTATTACTGAAGCAGTGGCGTGGCATGCTACAAGGGCAAATTACATGTTTCTCACAGCGCTACTTCAGTATGCGCTGATTCACTTATTATCGTTCATTCAAGTCAACGTAAGAGAGAGCGCCCACCAAAGTGACGTAGCATATGACGTTGCACATACATGGCAACGATATGGCAATAGCGTTGCATGATTTTTTAGGAAGAGCACATATAAGTGATGTGACAGTGGCGTAAACATGTCGTTCTCAGAGGATGAAGATTTGTTAGAAGTTGTAAACCTAATTAATATGAACCAAAATTATCCAAAGCGTCGCTATTGGATACACCCCTTTTACAAAAAGAGACAAAGGAACAGTGTATTTAGTATTTTTAAGGAATTGAATATCTATCCTGAAAGATTTCAAGCATTTTATAGAATGAAAAAAGACAACCAAACCAAACCTTTGATGTGCTAGTTAGAAAAGTTGTTCACATGCCAAGTATTGTTTATTCCTGTTGGAATAATTGGCAAGAGTCGGGTCATAAATGCATGGTTTTGTCTCAATCAGTGATACAAAACGTATATTGAAGTCCGGATTGTCCTTCATTTTTCCCAAATTCAACGTGTTAATAGCACATGGCGAAAAGTAGAACTAGTTCTGCTTTTAAAGCAGTGGCATGGCATGCTACAACGACAAATAACACGTTTCTGACAGTGCTACTTCAGTGTGTGCTGACACACTTATTTTTGTTTGTTCAATTCGACGTAACTTGTTAGATGCATGTTACTTGCCAGATTACGTGCCACGTCCGATGCTACGTTACTTTGGTGGGCACTTTAACTTGCAACATCCCGTTAATTCGCTGCCAAAACCGACGTTGCCAAATTTATCACTTATAAAATAACTTATAAAAATAAACTTGTAAAAAACAGATTAAACCCCCAGAGAAGTTGAAACCAACGCAATCAAACCTCTTTCGTACAACTTTGTGCATCTAGCCATACCGTACAACTTTACAACCCGCAGTTCTGCACGCGCATAAACGATAATCGGTCGGGTATTTTGCGTGCAATCTAAACAAAAAAAAATAATCCAGAGACTAACCAGCGCAATCAAAACACGCCTACGGCATATTTTGATTGCTATTGCCGACCGCTATAAATAAAAGTAAATAAAACAGCAGTAAAAAAATAAAAAAGTTCTATTACTTGTGGAACACGGACTTCATTTGATACAGCTGGTTGGGTTAGGTTAGGTTAATTAAATTTTTATATGAACATGATATATCATTGTAAAGCAGTTTTATTCGTTTTTTTGATTTTTTAAATAATATACATAGGGTTGAATTTAAAATAACAAAGATTTGAGCAATTTTATAACAAACGGAAATAAATAATATTTTTGCTCTAATATCAAATCGGTTGATTTAGAGAGATCGAATATATCAACTGTCATTAACTTATAACCCAAATCATCTTCAAATCAACTTTAAAAAATGTTAAATTCATGATATTACCAATGGTTATTCACACCCATGTTTTTGTCAATTTTACATTTGTTTTATTTTTTATCTCAAAACCTATTAGAGATAGGTATAGGTTGGTATAATAGAAAAATTATCTGACAGGAATGTTAGTTTCCAAAAATTTAATAATATACTGGGTATTCCATTTAAAATAAGTAAGATGTTATCACTTTTCGAATGCGATGCACTTTTCGAACGTGCTATGGAGCAGGTGACTATGTAAAAATCTAAATTTTCAAAAAAATCCTAACGTCTATCGTGCCATCGCCGTGAATCACCCTCTAGTTTAGAGGAGTTGTTAGTTATTTTTTATACAAGACGATAAAATGGTATTTTATCGTCGACCGAAAAGATTAATTCACGAGCGATGAAATCGCGAGTGAATTAATTTCGGGAGATTAATTTCGGACGATAATGCAATTTTATCGTCGGGTATAAAAGAATATTTTTTTCCATAGCGAGTTACGTTTTAAAAGATATTCAGAAATTATTATTTCAAGGAATTTATTACGAGAAGTAAAAATATTGTGCTGGGTTGGCGTCGAGAGTCTTTCTATGTAATTTGATAAACAAATTAAAGCTGCCTCTTTAGTTGTCAGTTTTGAGTCAATATTTTTTAATTCTCTTTCGTGTCGATTGCTGCTGGAGATTGCTGATTGAATTGGAGCCAGAAATGGCTCAAAACGAAATAAGTAAATTACCAACAGATATTCAGGCGGAGGCGACAAACGCCATATCCAAACTACTTCCATTTAAATCCCGAATAACTTATGAAAAGGAATACAAAAATTTTCAAAAATGGAAGCAATTAAAAAACGTGCGAGAAGAAATAAAGTTTTCAACCTATCCTCGCTGTTGAAGTACCATTTAATCTACCCTTGCGGTTAGAGTACTATTTTATCTACTATTTTTGATAGATATAAGGCAATTTTAAGAGTTGCTATGGAAAAAAGATCTTTTTAAGTGTGCTCTCGGTGTTTAAACATAAGGACTACAGAATCCTTAACAGAATTATCTAATGATTAGTTGAAATAAACCCACACTGTCAATAAATCTCTCCCAAAGTGTTGATAGGAGTATGAGGAACTTTAACTATTCCATTAAATTTTAAATTAAAAATAGAATCCTACCGCCAAGTATTTTACGGTATGAAAATTACTCTTTTTGTGCATTTCTGTAGCGATTCGTGCCGCTCTTTAATCAGATCGTAGGAAAATCAGCCAAATCGATCATTATAACAGCGCAAGAAGTAGGTAGTTCCAGTACTTACCGATGATTGAACCGTCAATTGATTTCGAAAGGCGAATCGTTACAGGTTGACCGTTATCTTTTCATCGGCACGATAAAGACGTTTGCGAAGTTGATGAATGGATTTCACTCAACTTATACATTTATGTATAAATGGATATGAAATTCATTTATATCTATAAATGTAAAGCTCCGCTTTACTTGAAATCTACGCTATTTATAATTATTATTTCAATATAAAGCAAAACACAGGGTGGCCCATTAGTTCAACGAAGTACAATATTGTTTAATGTTGAAGATATGAAAATAAGGTTTATATAAATGTGGCATAGTTTATAAAGGCGCATATCCTAAAATATTTCAAATAATTTCTTATAATACCTCTGTGGCGGATTCATCTCTTCAAAAAAGTCCAGTGTGTGTTTCACCACTTGTACTGTAAGAAAAACTGCAAAATAAAATAGTTAAAATAACAGAACGCGCGTTAGTTGTATTTAGATATTTTAAATAGTTTTTTTGTCTTTATTTCTTTGTGCTCTTTTGCTTCCGACTATGGGAAGAGATGCTTCCCGAAGTCCCGAAGCATTTTTTTGTTCGTTAGGCAGATCTGTATATTAGTAAATCACTACTGACAAATTGGTCTCCGTTGGATTAGCGCCAGCAGTGTTTACAAAAAATAACTATTTTATTTTGTAGTTTTTCTTACAGTGCAAGTGGCGAAATACCCATTGGAGTTTTCTAAAATATTTTGTTGTATACACGGTGTCCCAAAAAAATTATTTTAAGTTAACGTCTCTTTTTTTCTGCTAAGGCTAATCTGAGACGGGACCTACTTTGTTGACGCGCAATCCGAACCCCGGGACTCGGTCACATCATTGTCAATGGCCTACTGACTTGGCGAGTGTCTATATCGACTCTTAAGCCGGAAACACACTGAGCTCACGGCACATGAGCTCACGTGCTATCACGTTGTCATGATTAATATGTGATATTATGCTTAGAAGCACATTACTGTCACGTTTTATGCTGTACTACACAAATTGGCAATTTTTCTTTAATTTCAGTATATTTTGTGTGTTTGTGTTTCCTGCATTTTCAGTTATGGAAAGCGCTCGATCAGTTCTTCGGACTGGGAAGAGGAACTAGAAACTGTAGCTGCTTTTATTGTTTTATCAAGCTGCTTGGCGAATATGTTGATCACGATATTCAGGCAATCCATGATTGTTTAAAACAGCATGTACTCTGAATTTTGCTATTAAAATTTCATCCATTCTCAAATATAAACAACAAAAGTTTTAATAAAAAACCGCATAAACCTGACCTCACGTGAGATGAAAAGTGTGGATCTGCAGAAAATAAGCAAATGGCTAGCACGCGTGCGGTTGCCGAGGTAACGTAATACGCATGAGGTGACTTCAGTGTGGTTCTGATGTATTACCATACTATGTAAAACAGCGGTCTACATTTTTGGTCGGTAACGTGAGAGCACAAGAGCTCATGTGCCGTGAGCTCAGTGTGTTTCCGGCTTTACTCACGAAATATCCGATCACATCCGGCCTCGAAACCGCGTGAATGAGCAGTGTGTGTAGAATGTTTAGGAGGGGGGTTAATCACCGTGACCTTACATATCTATTGTATGTTCCATTTCCGACATCACCCGTACCAAAGTTTATACCACGAACGGTTGTCCTCTCGGCGCACTCAATGATGAGGTATACTAGTGTTTCTCCAATTTCCATACAGAATCTGCATTTGCCGTTGTTTCTCAGCTTCAATTTACTTAAGTGTTCGTTGAGGAGACAGTGTCCTGTTAGAAACCCTGTGACAATCCACAGATTGTTCTTACTTTACTCAATGAAAATCTTTGATTTTTCTTAGTCGTAAGTTTTGAGATTTTTTTTCGAATGTCTTAGACCGTCGGAGGATTCCCATTCCAGGTTACGGATGGAATCATCCAGGTTCTTGAATTCCGGTTTAAGTTGGTTTCCACTTGGAAAGTAGAACGGTTTTGGTCCAGTTAGTGGAGTGTTCTCTCCTTTTTCTAGCCAGATCGTTCGCTTTTTTATTGTCTTCTATCTCTTGGTCACTCGGACACCCAGAGTGGGAGTGACTAGTGTGTCAGTAGAGTTTACACTTTTTCCATGGAACAACAGCACTACAGATTTTCCAGACGGTCACCCGTCCATCCACTCGCATCGTCGGACGTCTCTTAATTTTGGTGATATAACGGGAACCGGTGGAACATAGCTGGACCATAGCCCATGTCTTTCCCAAAAAAAGTAATCTGTAAAAAGTAGTGTCTGATAAAGTTGTAAATGTTTTTAAATTGCAACCTCCATTTTTCTGTAAAGTATTGGATTCAGAATAAATTCCTATACACATCAGGTCAGGTCAGAAGTGTGGTCTAGATTTTAACGTGTAAGACAGTGATGTTGACAGCTTAATGGAAAATATAATGTATTAAAAAGAGATAAAAGTTGGGCTGGTACATTTCTTCTATGCTGTATTGTTGAATCAAAATTTCAATTCGCACAAGTAATAATCCGGAATCCAATATCTAGGGTTGAATCTGAATTTCTCCAATTAGGTACTCATTTTACTACATGTGTAATAGATTATATATCACACACCCTGTATAATAAAGGTGGATTTGGAACCTCTGGTGTTACAAAATCAAAATAAAGCAGCATCACAATACACTACAGCATTACTTTTGACACTAAAAAAAGTGTTAAAAGTAAAGTGTTTTTTTGTATTGTGGTGAAATAGTGTTTTCTTTTAATGCGATTATTTTAAATAACTATCTTCAAATGAGGCAATCAAATAGACGAATACTCACAATCTCACATTTGGTAAGCCAATGAGGAACTTTCGATGGGTCTTTAACTCGGTCTTAACTCGGGTTCATCAGGTTGAGCTAGGGGGCTGAAACTCGGAATGCACTTTATCATGATATTTTGACGACGTTTCGTACACTATGAAACACCATCATCAATGGCGAAAAAATCGTCCAATTTAATGGGTCTTTGCAGCGTCGCGTCGTACCTCAGGCTCTATATGAGCTACGGGGCTGAAACTCGTAATGCACTCTTTTCATGATATTTTGACGACATTTCGTGCACTATGAAACCCCATCATCAATACCGAAAAAATCGTCCGATTTAACTGAAATTTGTTATGTTGATAGATTGGACCAAAGCCAACTTGACCGTGTACGACACGTGTGACTGTGACAGTGTTGACGTAAGAAACGTCAAAAATTGATGTATTTTGATCGTGACCAAATTTGGTGGGTAGGTTATGTGAGCGACGGTGTGCACGGTCCCACCCTGCAAAGTTGGATACGACGTTTCGTTTACATCTTCATCAGGGTGGAACTAATGATTTGATATTGAAGAAATATGTTGGTCGGTTTCGGCATAATTGGGAACGGGCTACAGGATGATGACCTCGACTTTTCGAACCGATCGATGCCTCTAAATTGACGAAATCACCAGGATTTTTCTTAATTATGGGTCGAGTTTTTATTAATTAAGCGAATCAAATTATTTATTAATTTTTAATTTATTACTTTTTCAACATTTCAAACTACACTTTTTCAAATATGTCCTTCAAATCCTTCAATTTAATAGCTGTTAATAAGAAGTTTCCCATCAAATATGCAATATTACACACACAATTTTTTTATTATAAAAATGGACAATAAAAGTATTACTATAACAAACTTATGTTTCAAGTTTTACTTTCAAACGATATTTTTTTCAGATTCACACATCTCTTGTTCAAGGCCGACCTGGCGCCAACGAATCAAGCTCAGAATTACACGAATTTATCAGAGCCCGATATGTACGATTTCGACTCATGGGACTAAGAGCTAACGCCGAGCCCTTGCCAACCTGGATTACTATCGATCCTCGAAAAGATAAGAAATTGTTTTATTCCATAAGGGATATCGTCATTGGAGGACAGTGCGTTTGTAATGGCTATGCTGAAAATTGTAGACATAACGTAGCAAGTGGGGTAAGTACAGAGTTCTTAATACTAATTCTTACATTTATATAATTAGTTATTTGTTTATGTTTAATGCCAATTTTACAGACTACTATCGTACTACTATAAGATATCATTTATATTTAAAGTCTGCGTTTATTTGATTAACCTTCCGTTATTTGCGCCTCCTTGTTCTAAGTGCTCACGTGGAGTATTTGAATACCCCAATTAAATTTTGATGAGAAACAAAAAATATAATTTGGGTCTCATATGGGTAATTATCGAGGCAATTATGTAAAACATATTCACCCATAATTTTTTTTAAGTCAACTACACTTCCCCAATAAATTAACGCACCACAAAAAAATAACCAAAAGTTTAAGTTAAGTTTTTGTCAAAACCACTTATCCGATTTGGACGATTTTTTTTTTGAATGATAGGTTATTCTTTCCAGAATGTTGCTATACTAACTGTATTTTGATAGGAACCCTTTTTATACTAATATCGGGTGTAGCAATTATAACGTGTTTTTTTAATAAAATTTGTGACACCCTGTAGAGTT
Organism: Sitophilus oryzae; assembly: GCF_002938485.1. Taxonomy (NCBI): domain Eukaryota; kingdom Metazoa; phylum Arthropoda; class Insecta; order Coleoptera; family Curculionidae; genus Sitophilus; species Sitophilus oryzae. The sequence continues at coordinate 1,183,328 of NW_022147065.1, read as the reverse complement.
GATCAGTTACAGTATCAAGTTAAAATTGAAATCAGATTTTAGCCTTATCTTTTTTTTACATTTTGTTTTTTTATTTACTCCATTATCTTCCTTATTACACGGGAAACAACATTTTATAGGGTGACATGATTTAATATTGGTTTTAATTAACATTATTTCATTTTACTCACTAAAGTAAGTAGCAGGCTATGGAAAACCACGGATTACCAGTAAATGTCAAATAGAGATGCTTGTTGTCAGTGTCAATCGTTTTCGTCCTTTTATTATATCAAAAATATACAACGTGCACGCGAAACAAGAAATCTTACTGGCGAAGAATGTGCTCAAGCATTAATATTGTCTGAGAAAGGTTGGAGCTACCGAAGAATTGGTGAACGATTTAATGTAACTCACTCAACCATTTCACGAGTTATACAATGGTATAGAAATACTGGGAGTAATTGTCGCAGGCCGGGACAAGGCAGGAATCGAAGAACCAATCCGATTCAGGAACGTTTTTTAAAACTCTCGACATTAAGACAACGTTTTGTAACAGCTCGGACCCTTCAAACTCAGCTCAAAGATACTAATGGTCTACAAGTTTGCACATAAACTAGCATCTCTATTTGACATTTACTGGTAATCCGTATTTTTCCATAGTCTGCTACTTACTTTAGTGAGTAAAATGAAAAAATGTTAATTAAAACCAATATTAAATCATGTCATCCTATAAAATGTTGTTTCTCGTGTAATAAGGAAGATAATGGAGTAAATAAAAAAATAAAATGTAAAAAAAAGAAAAGCCTAAATTTTGATTTCAATTTTAACTTGATACTGTAACTGATCAACTCTACAGGGTGTCACAAATTTTATTAAAAAAACACGTTATAATTGCTACACCCGGTATTAGTATAAAAAGGGTTCCTATCAAAATACAGTTAGTATAGCAACATTGTGGAAATAATAACCTATCATTCAAAAAAAAATTGTCCAAATCGGATAAGTGGTTTTGACAAAAACTTAACTTAAACTTTTGGTTATTTTATTGTGGTGCGTTAATTTATTGGGGAATATATTATGCAGTGATATTTACACCAATGGAAAGCTGGAGATATTAGCTAACTTTAACCTGAAGTAACTATATCGATTCAGACAAAAGGAATAATTTTGCAGCCATTTATGTGAAGTGCTGATTTTTGGCCAAAACATTTTATCCGTCCGTTTGGGGGCACCCTTGAAAAATCGCATAAAATGAAAAAATATGAATTAAAATACGTATGAAAAAAGAGAATGTATTTTTTCTAGAAGTTTATTAAGTTAATTAGTGACAAAAAAGTAAAAAACTGGCCTCCGATGGCAAATTGAAAAAAAAATACAAATATGTGACAGAGGTTACGCCATAATTGGAAATGGTTGAATAAGCTGAGAATTATGATGATGATGAATTATTATTATTATTACACGTGTTTTTTTTAAATTGTTCAAAAGTGATCGATATGCTAATTCTATGTTCTTGGTTATAGTGATAGAACTTTCGTAGATGAAATTATAAATTCTAATATCCTTACCAATGTTTGAGCTTCACATGGTTCTCGTTGAACTTAGCTCACGAACAATTTTACATCACTTTGCTAAATTTGCGTCCATTTTTATAATTTTGATTTCAAGTCTATCTTTACCTTTTCCTTTAAAGATGTTTCCAAGAAATTATAATAAAACTAATCTAACAAATCAGTAATAATATTCTTTGTAGTTCTTCAACTTGCTTATTATTTCACATAAATCCTTCTGTGCGTATAAACACGGTCTTGTTTTAACTTATTGATATTTATTTATACATTCTCTTAATTGCGTACTTATTTCTGTTTGGTCAATATTGCCGTAAATGTCTGAATTAATTTATTATTAGTCCTAATTTGTCAGTTCTCCATGTTTTAGAATATTTATATTTATCTTATAAACTTCTGTCTGTATAAGGTACCGAAATTTGTCTTTATTAACAGAAATTATTTGGTTTGTCAATATTAATTAAAATATAATTCTGTGATCTAATAACTAATTAATGTTTCTGCGTTTATTCTATATAAATGTTTTTATATTGACTTTTCTGGTATAAAAATAATTTGGATTATCACTCTTAGGAGATTACATTATTTTATAACTATTTTTTTATAGACATTTTAAATGACTACTAGTTAATACCAAAAATTTTAATGCTAGGTGTTCTAGTTTTTTTGGGCGTGGATCGATGCAGATCGATTAGTTAACTTTTTTAGTATACGCAATTTGTCAAAAAAGTACATACAGGGTAAGAAAAAAAATAAAAACCGAGTTTTTTTTATTTCCGGCATTTTTTTAAATACAACTTAACCTAAAAACCATACCAGGTAAGAAAAGCGAAAAAAGTTAATAAATAAAAAGTTCTCAGCAACTAAAATGTATTAAGGCAAACTGTTAGTATAAACAATTTTATCATCAAGCTGGTTTAGAACATTGAGAACAAAAGAAATTATTAAACAATTTCGCATAAAAATAATTTATATGTCATCTGCGTCTGCCCAGAACCTGCTTAAATGCAAAACCAGCAGGCACAGTTTAATGATTTATTGAATTTCTTTTGATGACTTTTTATACTTCAAAGAATAGCATTTGTTTAATTTATAGCGTACCTACTATTCACCACTAAGATCAGCTCTAGTGATTAATCACCAGCCGTAAAGGCTTAAAAAAGTCACAGATGTACATAGTAGAAGTTAATCCTTATACGTATCTATTCTAACCATTTTTGCAGTCGTTAGAATCAATCGAGTAGGATTTATGAAACGAGAATTACGTGAGAAACTTGTCATCGGCTTTTAGTACCTACAGCTCTCTAATAAATAGCAGTTTGTAGCGATAATTCTAAAATAGAGAGATAAAAGAAAAAAAACATAAAATAAAAGATTAACATTTAAATTTTTAACAACTAGTATTGTGTTAATTATCTATTTTTCTGCAATTATTATTCAAACTAATAATAAAGCCGGACTCAGACAGCTCGTGTACTTGGCAATTTTTTAAAATTTAGAATGAGTGAGAGGAGGGTTAATCACTGCGACCTTACAGATTTATTGTGTCCCCCTTTCTTGAGTTATAACTCATCATACAGTCCCAGGGCTTTGCCAAAAGCCAGTACAGAGGGTACAGAGGGTAGTTCTCCATCTCCAATATCAGTCGTACCAAAGTTCATGGAACGAATGGTTGTCGTCTCGGCGCACTCAGTGATGAGATGTTCTGTTGTTTCCCCATTTTCCCCACAGAATCTGCATTCGCCGTTTCTTCTTAGTTTCAATCTACTGAGGTGTTCATTGAGGAGACAATGTCCTGTTAAAAACCCCGTGACAATCCGAAGATTGTTCTTACTTAAATCCAGGAAGATCTTTGATTTTTCTTGGTCGTAAGCCCTCAGAAACTTCTTCGAGTGTCTAAGACCGTTGCAATATTCCCATTCCAGGCTGCGGATGGAGTCTTCCAAGTTTTTTAGTTCCGCTTTTAGTTGGTTACCACATGGGAAGCAGAACGGTTCTGATCCAGTTAGTGGAGTGTTCGCTCCTTTTCTAGCTAGATTGTTTGCTTTTTCATTGCCTTCTATCCCTTGGTGAGCAGGCACCCAGAGTAGGAGGACTTTGTTTTCTTTTGCCTAATTTATTCAGCTTCTCTGTGCATTCTTTGACCAATTTCGAATTGAGTGTACTTGGCAAACATTTTGTTATTGGCATACAGGGTTCAGCAATAGTGTGTCGGGCATCTGTAGCTCCTATAATTATTATAAATAATATCCTTTAAAAAACTTTTGTATGAGAAATTTTGTATGAGTGCAATAATATAGGGGGGTTTCATTTAAAAAAAAATAAAGTGTTTGATGTGCCACAACTTTATAACCGACCTTGTATACTTAAATTTATTCGTAGCTAATAGGAATTTAAAAACGCATTACAACAGTATCACAGTTTCGGCAGAATGATATCATTAAATGAAACTGAAAATATCGACTTATAGAAATTATGACCGACCCAGTATACATAAATTTATTACTCGCCAATAGACATTTAAAAACGCTATAATTCTTGTATTTAACTTTTTGCGGTATCTTATATTTTATCTAATAATCGACCGTATTAATACATAAAAGCGACCCTGTATAATAATTTGTTCGGATAGTGACATCAAATGACAATTTGTAAGTCTGGCTAACATTTACGGATGGGTTTACCTAATAAAGAAGAGAAAAAGCCCACTTATTTCCCCAGTCATAAATATTTGACATTTAGTAAAGCGAATCATTTTGTTAATGGAAATAATAGTCTGGCACATCCCAATTGGGGGAAAGTCAGTCTGGTTGAAAATTTGCGGATGCAAAAATTTGACAGATTTTTGAAATCAGTAACCCGTATTTTCCCATGCTTGAAATTTAACGTATCATTTAATACTATCTTAACTATAATCAAAAACAAGTCTGGCTGATTTACGAAATTAGCAAATGAGTCAGGCGGCGTCTTGAAAATTACAAAAATTATTAAATTGTTGCTCTTATTTTTCCGAATTTGAATCTATAATATAATTCTACAAAAATTTACTTTTTCCCTTCTTTTTCTTTAATAAATTTTCATTTACCACTCTTAGTTATTCTACGTCGTAGATTCTTTATTCAGCTGTTTTGTTTCAGAACTTGGAATGCGAATGCCAACATCACACTTGTGGTCCAAATTGCGACCGGTGCTGTCCTCTATTTAATCAGCGTATTTGGTTACCAGGATCACCCCACGAGCAACGACAGTGTCTGCCATGCAACTGTAATGGGCATGCGAGTAGCTGTCATTACGATGAGTCTGTGGACAAAGCCGGGCTGAGTATGGATGCTGAGGGCAGGTTTCAGGGCGGAGGTGTTTGCGACAATTGTACAGTAAGTAAATATCTATTCCAAATATACTCTTCAGTGCACATCTTCTTCTTCTTCGGGTTCCATCTCCTAATGGAGGTTGGAAATCATCATGGCAATTCTAACTTTGTTAACGGCTGCTCTGTATAACTGGTTTGAAGTCATTCCAAACCATTCTCTCAAATTCTTGAGCCATGATGTTCTTCTTCTTCCTTGGCTCCTTCTGCCCTTTATCTTTCCTTCTATTATGTTCTGCAGCAGGGCATATTTAGGTCCTCTCATGTTTGCCATAATTATTTAGATCTTGCACGGAGAAAACAAGGTTGGTTTTATGAGGGTTGGGCATTTTTGCAGCTAAGTAGTCAGCTCTGTCATTGCCAGGAATTCCTATGTGGCTCGGAAGCCAAACGAAAGTCACGCTGTAGTGGTTGACATTGACCTTCTGTAGAAGTATTTTGATTGCCATAACTAGTGGATGGTTGGAGTAGAAAGAATTGTTTGAATGTTGCCTTGTTGAATGGCCTTAAATATTGCAAAAAGCTCTGCTTTTTTTAATATTTTGGGGATGGAACTTAGTGAGAAACACATTTCTTTATCGAACGTATGAAAAGCCGCTCCAATGTGCCTATCAGTTTTCGAGCCATCGCATCGGGGTAAACCAATCGATGACTCTTAAACTTCGAGTTGATGAGATCTTTGAATTATGCTCTTATAGTGAGATGTGAGCATTCCTTTTTGTTGTGGACTTTGAGTGATAGGTCAAGCGAGAGTAGGTGCAGACTCCATGGAGGAAACATACGGGAGAATGGCGCAATATTGAAAGAAGGAGGCAAATCAATTGATAGTCTTTCTTTTATATCAACATAACGGTGGTGTGATGCTGATTGAGATCATCAATGTGTTTGTATCTATGTTTGATTTGGGGTAAATAATTTTGAAGATTTTTTTGTGATTAGGGTGTTCCGGATTAACATGTAGACCAAACGCATATGCTAATAGGTGCCGTTCTCTAATATAATTTAGTGTGAGTTGTTCTGATTCACACATTAAGCTTGGTGTGGGACTCGTGTGAAAAGCGCCCAGTGATTTCCTGATTCCAATGTTATGTACCGCGTTCAGCTTATTTAAATAAGACCGCGGTGTGTCTACACCGCGGTCTTATTTAAATAAGCTGAACAGTTTGTATGATTTAAATAAGCTGAACAGTATGCGTCTGCATAAACTTGGGACCCGCAATTGATTTTGGATAAGACACAAGCATTGTACACCTGCAAAAGAGAAACATGGTCTGACCCCCAGGTGGTACCAGATAGAATTTTAATAATGCTAAGATTAGTTTGGCATTTAGAGATTAAGTTGCTGATATGGGTTTTGAAATTGAGAAGTGTGTCAAAGGTAATGCCAAGAAATCGTTGTTCGTGCTGGGAGTTTATTCGATCAGACGGCAGAAATGAACAATGAACTGCAGCCGATTTGGAAGCAGAAAAGGATAAGTTTTTCCCCGTACACCATTTTGTAAGTTCATTAGTTGAAAATGAACCCGCCATCGCCATACAGGTATAGACATTATTTACACTGATCTTGTCAGTTGACATGAGTTACCCATAGTCACTTAAATTTTGTGTTACAGTCTATTATATCCTCAATATTACTTTTTTTCTTCAAAGTTCTTTTTCTGTTCCTAAGACTAATAGCTAATAGTAAATATCTTTCTTTGCATCGTTTATTGCATTACTTATTATTGCACCAGCTGATTTGCTTTTTTGAGAATTCCATTGATTCTAGGCTATAGGAGACTACTGGCAATATGACAGTAATGAATATTACCAGTTGACATTGAATTATCATACAATTGACGCTGATTCATTTAATTTCGCTGACATTATTGTGGTAACATGATTATTATCGAATAATGATGGATTTTCTGATAACTCTAAAATAGTTCAGTTTGAGCTCAACAATTGTTTCTTAAAGGAAGGTATTTTTTATGCTTTTAAGTGAATTTCTAGGAGTATATTATCGGCATCTATTTCATTCATGCAACAATGTCTGTAAAATTTTAAGCGCATCTCTTGAAAAACTAAGATTTCAGCCATTTTCAAACCTTAGTTGTTGTTTCATAGTAGCTTGGGTGAGTCGATGTAAGGATTATTGCGAAAATATGTTGTCATACTATCACGATATTATGTTTAACTAAAACTTTTAAAAAATCCTTTTTTTTTCAAATATACAAAAAAAATCACGTATAACCGTGTTTCTGGGGTGTAAATATACCACCCCTAAAATTATTTACACTTGTTTAAAACTCACCCTGTATAATAATATATGTATTTCATTTTCGTTGTTTTGTTAACGTAAACGGCACTATTTTTGGATTCTTGACAAAATGGTGGAGCTACATATTTTAAGTCGATATGATATTAGTTCTAGAACAGTAATTTCAGCTTTATCTATTTTAAGATAAACTAAATCTATTGAAATCCAAAAAATAAATAAGAAAAATAGATACTTATTTAGAAATATGCACTTTCACAATTTTATTTTGAAATATATATGGTATTATTTACATAAATTAGAAAAATTAGGTATTATTAAAAGCTAAAAAAATCTATCTAGAAAGTGTAATTGTATATTTTTTATTACTCACATTAGTTATCTTTATTGTTCTGAAATTTAAAAATATTACTTTTTAATAATTAATAATTAAACAAAAAATATAAAACATTTATTTTAATTAAATTGATATTTATTAATATTTTTCAATACTAACATTTATTATATACATCCGCTTTATTGCAATTTCTTTGATTTTTGAATTTTTTTTATTTAATCATGAAATAATTTCATATTATCGAAAATATTTTCATAAATTAAAACATGCTTCGGAAAATAATTTGAACTAAAAACGAACTCATCTTTTTGTCAAGAAATTATTTAGGTATTATTAAAATTAAACTTGTCTTATTTTTTATTCAATCATGAAATAATTTCATATTATCGAAAAAATTTTGATAAATTAAAAAATACTTCGAAAAATAATTTGAAGTAAAAACAAACTCATCTTTTTGTCAAGAAATTATTTATTTTTAAAATGAAATTTGTCTTATTCCAGGATTATACCACAGGAATCAATTGCGAAAAATGTCTTAATGGATATTATCGGCCAACTGGTGTACTTCCATCTCATTCTGAATCTTGCAAAAAATGCGATTGCAGCGAATATGGTACTTCAGATGAAAACCCTTGCGAACAGGTAAGAATGTCATATGTCATATTTCAACTCTTTTAATATTCACATTTTTTCGTAATAAGAGCAAATAATAAAAAATAAAAAAGGAAATCAAGACAACTGACATCTTTAATTAAATGCTATATCAAATTTTTACTTAAGGGTGTCAAAAAATAGTGTATCTAACATCGAATTCTACAGATAAAAATAAAACAAAAAGTTCCTATGAACATATGCCCTAAAATGCTTCCCGAAGAAGTTACAGCCCTCGAAGGGGTAAATAAAAATAATATACAGGGTGGCGCCTCTCATTCGCCGCGGAAGCTCCAAGGAGAACGGTAGTTTATATCGAAATAAAATTTTGGCAGCATATGTAGGCTAACTGAAAGCATTTTATAAAAATATATAGAATTATACAGTGCGTCCCCAAAAAAAGTTACACATCAAAGTTTTGTTTTTTCTAATGGAACACCTTATATATTAATTGATTTTCGGTTTCTAGGAAAAAAATAAAGGTGAGTTTTATTAAAGAAGCATCTAAGGATTTTGACATATTTCACATTTTGTGAAAATGAAGAGTAAATTTTAAATTTCGATAACAGCTACCTAAATTTTAGTAGACCTTCTATAGCCTGATATTTAATTACAGTAACCATTGTATGTTAAACCAAATTGAAATTTGACCCGAAAGGTTATACAGGGTGGGACAAAATTAATATGAAACATTAGTCACTTTTAAAAGCAAGTTACTCCTTTGCTTTAAATGGAACACCCAGTATATTATTCCGGTGTTCAATGGAGAATTTATATATCTTCAAAATATTATTGATTGCCTACTCCTCAGACAAAGATTTTCCTAGATATTTTAATTTTTATAATTTTGATTATTTGAAAAAATCTAGGGGTGGCTGTGATATACCTTTTATTAATTTCACAAAAATTAAAGATTGTAGAGTAAAATACTCAACGGTTATGAAAAGATACACGTTTAAAACATATTTTAATTATTACAGAATTAAAACTAGATATAAACCTATAATTATGTGACAAAAATTAGCTAGATGAAATTAAATGCTCAAAATGCTTCCTTTCCTGTTAACTGCATAAAATGATTGCCTTTTCAAAAAGATATTTTCATTTTAAAAGGCATATGTGGAGTTCTATCTCGAAAAGCAGCTACAATAATTTCTCTCATCTTGTCGACAATAGTTGGTCGAGGTTTGAAACACTGTCTTTAACATATCCCCATAAAAAATCAGACTAGATAAAATCAGGAGCATTTAAGTATACTATTAATTAAAACAAGAACATTTCTCAGAAATTTGCCGAAAATGCAAACTTATCCTACTTAGAGAGAATTGATATGAGAAACATTCTTGTTTTAACTGACACAAAATGATAACTAGTTGTTTAAGTTGGACTAATTAGACAGCTATGTTGAAGTAACGTCAGACATATCACAGCCACCTAGATTTGATCAAATAATGAAGATCTACTCAGATCAAATCATGTAAATGAAAATATTTAAGAAAATCTTTGTTTGAGGTGTAGGCAACCTTAATAGTATTTTGAAAATACATGAATTATCCATTGAATATTGGAATAATATACTGGGTGTTCCATTTAAGATAAAAGAGTAACATGCTTTTAAAGGTGACCAATGTTCAATATTAATTTTGTCTCACCCTGTATAACTTTTTGGATCAAGTTTTAATCTGACTTAAAGTACAATAGTTAATTTAACTACATATTAGGCTATACCGGGTAAATTCCAATTTAGGTAAGTGCTCTGAATTAACCTACATATTTTTGTATTGAAACAAAATTTAGTTTCAATACAAACTGTCGTTCTCCTTGGAGCCTCCGCGGCGTATGAGAGGCGCCACCCTGTATGTCATAAAACTTTACTTTTTTTCTGCGGAAATGCATCCTTTTCGAGTTTTTCAAGTTTAGAATAGTCAGGGCTATTTTCGTTTACTTGAAATCAGTTATGTAAGCACCCTGTATTTTTTTTTTTTTAAACAATGGTTGGCTCTTATGAGTACAACCATTACTCTCTAAATGGAAAGTGCCATTTTAGGGCCGTTAAGGAATTTTACACGATCGCCATTCGTTTTGGCATTAAAATGTATATAAGAGTACAGAATTTTAAGAAAAACGGTTTACCAATGTTCTTAAATAAAAATAAACAAAATATATTATTTTTATTTAACCTTTCGAAGGCTGTAACGTTTTCGGAAAGCATTTTAGGACAATATGTTCATAGGAACTTTTTGTTTGATGCACTATTTTTTTGACCACCCTGTATAAAGTTAATTATAAAACGAAAGTTGATATTTTATTATGAATGAATTTTACATTATAAAAACTAATAGACCCAATGTTGACTCGCTCCTAGACAAAATAGTTCAATGACAATTTTGATGTTATACAGGGTGTTTTAAAAAACATGGGCCATCTCTCGTGGGGAGATTCCTCACATAAAAATAAGATTTATTTTTCATATCGACATAGGTCCGATTCTGCTCTGTTTCGTAGTTAGAGGATGTAAAAGACTTAATATTTTTATTATAATTTTTCCAAGTACTTTTAGCGTTTCGAATAAAATTTTGATGGTAAAAGTTACTGTAAGTGGGACATATTTTAAAGTTAAAAAAGTGTCGACATATTTACCTGTGACGTGCATATGGGTTATCACTAGAATATTTTTTCTAAAAAAAGCATGTACGTCTCTGACTTTTTTCTGTTAGCGAAATAGTATTAGCAGTTTAATGCCGATTAAAAGTTGTCTCTTGACATTTTGTCAGTTTTGGCCTCCTTGATGAGATAAACGCAATTTTATTAATTTGCCTTGATCCAAGTCTAATAGCAACCTTTCAAAAATTTTAATATCATTAACTTGCGAAAGTTTTATATAAGTACTCATTGATTCCTCATCAAAAAATATGTAGAAAAGTTCCTATAAACATGGATATGGAAATGCATAGTTTTAGAGTTACAGGATGATAAAATTTTTAATTTTTTTTTATAATTATCTTAGATACCATTATTTTTTTTTATTTTAAATTGCTCTTTGTTGGACTAATAGTAATAATAACTAATAGTAATAATATTTAATAATAAATTAGGTAAAATATATAATTTATTAATTTTGTTTTTATATTAATTATACTAATTGTGACTAAAAAAATGCGTTTATCTCATCAAGGAGGCCGAATTCGACAAAATGTAAAGAGATAACTTTTAATTGGCATTAAACGACCTACACAATTTTAATATCAAAAGAAAAAAAGTTAGTGGCGCACATGTTTTTTTTTGAAAAATATTCCAGTGATAACCCAAATGAACGTCCCTAATGAATTTCTTGACCCTTTTTTAGCATTAAAATATGTAGCACTTATAGCAACTTTTACCCTCAAAATTTCAATTTAAAATTCAAATTTTAATGTGAAAAATAAGTCTTATTTTAACGTGAGGAATCTCCACACGAGAGATGGCACATCTTTTTTGAAACACCCCGTATAACTTCTGATATGTTTCCTTAGTATGGTGACATAGCTGGATCCTGCATTTGCAAGCCTGGATATACAGGAATACGATGCGATACTTGTATCCCTGGATTTAGAGGATACCCCAATTGCGAATCGTGCCCTTGTGATCCTAAGGGTATGGTCAATCCAGAAGATTGTTCGGGAGCTTGTCTTTGCAAAACAAACGTGGAAGGCAAATACTGCGATCGATGTAAATCAGGATATTTTGGTCTAAGTTATGAACAGCCCGAAGGTTGCCTACCTTGTTTCTGTTCGGGAGTTACTACGCTGTGTGAAATAGCTAGGATAGAGTCAAAAATGGTAAGTAAAAACTAATTTAAATCTTAATTTCAGTTAACATGTACATTTTTAGGTAACTACACTCAATAACTGGTTTTTGACAGATTTAACAGTCACCAGTTTTATCACTCCAGTGACCAGTAACTCCAGTGTCTTTTCTGTAGGCAACTTTGGTCTTCCCAACGTTGAAAATCTCTATTGGTTAGCGCCAAAAGAGTACCTAGGAAATCAGTTAGAAGCATACGGTTCTTCGTTCAATTTTGGCGTCCAGTGGGTTGTAATGCGAGGCGATACCAGCGGAGAACCAACTATAGGACCTACCATGATCCTTGTTGGAACCAATGGCCTACGAATTGGGTTCGGAGATGGCATTTATGGGTCACAGAAGATGGGGTTTGAAGTGCCTTTAAGAGAAAAAGGATGGTATGTTATCCCTAATGAATTGAGGGATATTACGAGCAGGATGAGTGAAGATCAATATAAAACGAGAGTCGTAACGAGACAAGAATTCCTGAGTGTCATGGTGGATATCAAGTATATTTTGTTGCGAGGTAAGTTTGTATTATTTTTCAAATATAAATACAACAATAATTATTGAATAGAGAAGCTACATAATATACTGTTAATAGAAACACCAAAAGTGATGTGGGTTGTTAAAATTGATATAGAGAGAGATGATCATCAATTTTGTTTACAAAACCTTCTTCTAAATACTTTGCATTCTACTAACTACTTTTGTTGGTCCATTGATGTCCAAATGTTTTTAACTATTTACCAATGACACTCCGCACTATAAAAGATAATTTTCCGCGTTTTAAACTTTTACTCAACTGTACTGGCGAAGTAAATTCTGGCTGCTGAGGAGTTGAATGAAACCTTTTTTTTTCTCTTACGAAGTGTTGGATTTTTTCCTAGAATTTGTCTTAATTTTCTTATCTCTACTTGTGCATTTATAGATGTCATCGCTGTCTTTCTACCGTTAATTGACAAGTTTTGTTAAATAAATAGAGTCTGTGGTTGGTTCATTGTGAAACATCGTTGAAATATTAGTATTTTAATAAAACAGGCTTTAGATATATGAACGTTTTTTTTAATAAGAGTAAGTTTAAGTCTACATTATTGTTTCGGCTTGTTAGGCCTTTTTCAAGAGTTTCTTAAAACTATTTTACAATATATGTTTTAAAATAATCAACTATATATTTTAAAATAGTTTTACGAAACGAAACATATAGGTACCGTATGATCGAATAAAAACGGCGTCAGCGATGGCTATGAAACGAAGATCGCTGTCATTTTATATGTAAAATAATATGGAAAATGTCATCGATCGTCATTTCATAGTCATCGCTGACGCCGTTTTTATTCGATCATACGGTACTATGTAGAGTTAAAGTTACTCTCATTTAAAAATATTTTTTGACAAGTTTTGTAATTATGTTCTATTCTGACATCAGATCTCTCTGTCTTATTTCATTATTACTATATACATTTTATTTGCCTATGATAATAGCCCGTGATATACAGAACTTGAAACTACTGCATCTTTTAAATTTAAAAGAAGAATTGGTAAAAACCAATTAAGTATTCGAGGTTGTAGCTTAGTTAAATGACCATTCATGTTTTAGCAATAAAATATGCAAGGAATTAAATATTTTTGCACTATTAAATCCTATGTATAAGGATAGTCAAGCTAAATATTCAAAAATTGCATTGTCTTCATTAGCGTCCAAAGATTTTTGTCCACTTACCTAGGGCATTCTGCAGGAAGACGTTCTTCATATTGCCTCTCGAGACGTTAAATTTCTTTAATAATGAAAGAAATCTTGAGATGTCTGCGAAGGTTAACATAATATTTTATACACAAAGCCTTAAGAATAACTTTATCATAGAACTTTCTTTTGCCACACTTTAATTATTTTGGCTTTGCTTTTAATCGAAAAAGTGCTTGTCCGGCATTGTGCAGTGGTGTTAGGTCTAGAATGACCTACACTGCTGCTGTTGGGCATGTTCTCATGGCACCTGTGATGTAGATGCATGCCAGTTTCTGTACTTTGTACAGGTTTTGCTTTGCTGTACGTTGCTCTAGTTTTGTGTCCCAAGCAACTGCTCCATAGGTAATCATGGGTTTTGCTATCATGGTATACATTCACCGCAAAATGTTAAGAGCGCAGCCTCATGTATTTCCCGGCAGTCCTCTGCATAGTTTTACTAAAAAAGCTGACGAGAGCTTATAGAATAATTAATTATTTTTTAATTAAAATTTGAGTAAACAGATTCTGGAAAAAAATAACAAGCACGGATTATAACAATGTATACGTGAATTATCAAATTAGCCTATTTCTTTTCTTTTCACTAATTTATAAGTATACATGAACTAATGATTTATAAAAACCAGGAACTTAAACAGGCTGCGCTATATTTAGCTACTAATAAATATTACATAAGCAGATGTTAACATCAAAGCCTTTTTTGTACAAATATTTTGGCCTACTTGTAAATTTAGTGCTGCTATTTTCATGTTTAGGCCTTTGATAACTTGTATTCTTTCAGAAAATGTTTGAGCACAAAAACATAAATTAATATACACTTGTCAAAGATGTATTGATTAATGGCACTATGTTAATTATTAGACTACTATTCTTAACTTAAAAATAGAGTAAACGAGAGATAATTTCAGAAAATTTTTAGTATGGAAACTTACTGTAGTTCGTTATTTTTATGCCAAATTTGTCAATGTTTAATAATTTTTGTTGTAGGGACATTTCACACCGATCAAATTGAAGCCCTACTGGAAAAAGCAGTTATGGTATATGGTACAGATGAGTTTAACTATGAGCAAAGTTACGTTGAGAAGTGTTCTTGCCCATCAGGTAATAAATTTAGCAAGATTTTAATTTTTATAAAAAGATATTAAGTTATTTATTGTTACTCTTGGTCAGCACTGATGAAGTTTCTTCTAAATATCCATGATTTTCAAGTTAATAAATATTGTTTTGATATGTGGCAAAAAAGTCACTTGTATGCTTCATATAAGTATATGCGCATATTCATATGCATATGCGCATATTCAAGAAATACTTCTGACTACTACTGCGTTCTACTATTACTTAAGTTCAATACATTTACTATGTTTTAGAATTTGAAGGAAGGCAAATACTTTTAGTTACTTTACAGTTAAATGAGTGCTTTTACTTTTATTTCTTACTGTAAATCAACGAAATAGAAGAAACGTATTTTTTAATCTTACTTATTAGCATTATGTAACACATTTATAAAATTATTATTACATTTTATATAAAGGAAGACACCTTCAAAAGCAAGACAAACAAACTATTATTAACGATGTACCGAGGAAGAAATAAAAGAAAATTATCTTTGCACTGCAAACTCTATTTTTGATGTAACATCGAATATACCTACTTCAAAAACTTTTAAACTTAGAAAGAGAATATTGTACAGAAATAATATTATTGATATACTGGGTGGTTTGAACTGTATTCCGGAAACTGCGGTAGCAGATTGTGCAGATAAAAATAAGTTCGTATAAGTGTATGCTAATATGCTTAGTTTCGGAGATACAGGGTGTAGAAATGTCATTTATATGTCGATTTTTTCCAAATAATTTCCGAAGTAACGTCAATATTTGGACGAAAATTGGTGTCTGGGAGTTTTTTGACATTTGATTTTGATGTCAATATGACTCCTACCTGTAGAGGGCGCCACCTTCATATTTTTTAACTAGTTTGAAGAGTAATATCTTTTCGTCCGTACCTGTATAAAACTACTGAGTAAAATATGAGTAAAATTACATACATTTCCGAGATTCTTTACGTAAAAAAGGTATCTTGGTAAAAATCGCTACGAGTAATGGTTCTCGAGATATTCAGAATCGAAATTATCAATACCTATCGACATTGACATAAATTAAACATGTTAACTAAATAGTTATTGGACTGAAGTTATAAATTTGAAATGTTTTTGTGCCGAAAGTTCAACAGAAACTGTTTTATCATCATTTTTTCGAAGAAAAATTTATGATTAATTTAAAAAAATAAAAAGTTCCCATTTTTATCATTCAGTCAAATAACTACTCAACATTTTTATTTTTTATCAATAATGAGATGTATTGATTATTTCCATTCTAAATATCTTGAGAACGGTTGCTCGTAGTAATTTTTACCAAGAGATACCTTTTACGTAGAAAATCACGGGTATATTTTTTTACCGAGTAGTTTTATACAGGTACGGACGAAAAGTTATTACTCTTCAAAACAGTTAAAACACATGTAGGTGGCGCCCCGTACAAATAGGGGTCATATATTGACATCAAAATCAAATTTCTCATGTCAAAAAACTCCCAGACGCCAATTTTCATCTAAATATTGATGTTACATTATTTGGAAAAAATCGAAATAAAAATAAAACTTCTCTACCCTGTATCTCCCAAACTAAGCATTTTAGGGCTTATGTATTTATTATTTATACGAACTTTCTTACTTATTTTTATTTGCAGAATATGCTGCCGCAGTTTCCGGAATACAGTTCAGACCACCCTGTATAACATTTTTATTAAGAATAATGAAACTGACATCCAATTCCGAATATATCTAGAAACAACGCTTCGCCATCTTAAAATATTTTATTTTATTGATATTTAATACGAATTTGATAAAATAGCAACATAATTCGTTATGACCATTAGAAATAGAATATGGTCAGACAAAATCGGGCAAAATGTTTTATTGGATGAATGAAGAAAATGACATATGAAATGTCAGTAATACCCCGCTTGATCAAGAAACTATTTATTATACGGTCTATTTTGTTTCCTGTATTACTAGGATACACTGGATTATCATGTGAAAGTTGCTCCTATGGCCATGTTAGAATTTCCACTAACACTTCTCAAGGAGTTGAACAAGACTACTGTGGTAAATGCGATTGCAATGGTCATTCACAAACCTGTAATGCAGATACTGGTAAGGCAATTTTATAAATTTTAACAATTGATACTAAGATACTAAGATATAACGGTATCCCTATTTTCAAAATTCTCTTATCCGATTAAAAATTAAACATTTTATTACTGATTTACTAATATACATATATTACTGATGAAAATTTCGATGAAACTTCGAAACATTATGATTTATTTTCTTCTTTGGATAATATTAGGCGTACTATTAAGTTAATAAATAATTATTAATAAAATAGAAATCCCCTTATGTGTTTCTTTAATGTAATGAACCGAGATCGAACGATACAAATACAGGGTAATTTACCATTGGGATTGCCACCATTCAAGAAGGGGCCACCATTTCAAGAATAGGTTTAAAATATAAGAATACAAAAGAACATTGTAATTGTTCTTTTTACATCTTATGTACGTTGTATTGTTAGTTGTTTAGTTTTAATTGTTTATACCTATTTTTTATTGGTATAAACAATTAAAACAATAGTAACTACAACAATTACAGCAATAGTAAATAGTAAATAACATACATTCGAAATTTTCGCATATTTTTTATTGCTTTCCTATTTTGGTGGATCGTGGAAAATTTAATTGTTTCTCTGGAACTAGTTCTATTTGTTTTATTTTACGATTGGTTATAATTTTCACTGGACACGTACGTTTAATTTTTGGTTTATTACACTCAATGTGAATCAATTTAATATAGATTCGCATTGAATATTTTTTTTCCTCACTTAATATGTTTTTTCTCACTTAATATGTTTTTTATATGTATTTTCCTCACTTAATATGTTTTTTCAAGGGTTTTATACAACATTTATTAATATTTATAGGCGAATGTTCCTGTGAACACAACACCGTTGGTGAAAAATGCGAACGTTGTGCTGTTGGATATTACGGGAATCCTCTAAGAGGAACGGTGCAAGACTGTCAACGTTGCGCTTGTCCTTTGGAAGACGATAGCAACAACTTTAGCCCCAGTTGCCAGCTAGATTATTTTAACTTGGACAACGAAGGTGGATATGTATGCACTCAGTGCCCCAAGGGGTACACAGGAGATCACTGTGAAGTGTAAATATTTTTCTTAACAATATCATAAATACACTGAGATGCAAAAAAAAAACGAAATGGAGAAAATTTTAGTCAAATTTAAAGTGTTATATTTTTGTTATTTTTAGCCCTATTTTCGTGAAATTGTTAGCTAGCTGTATATAATTATATCAACTTTAATTCGTAAACTCAGTTTTTTTTATAAATTTTAGTATTTGGCATATTATACAGGGTTAATCGAGGGGTTGTTTTTTACCCTAATTTTTACACACCCTGTGCAATAATTTCTTGTGTAAATTTTCCTAAAATATAATTTTGTGGTCTGAACTATGTCTCCTGAGCATTTTATTTTTTTGATCATGTCAATACATGTCTTGGTTAATTTTTAAGAGCGAAAAGAACTTACCACCAACAATTTGCAATTTTTTCAATTATAATTTCTTTTTGAAGCTATTTTCCAATATGACAAGGCAGCTTTGGTGATTATTGTGAACTATATACTAGCTACTATGAACTGCCCATCGTGTTCGACGTTTGGAAAATGCTTGGCAGCAGGGTTAGAGGTCGCGAAGCAGTACCAGCTTCATTAAGTGAACTTCACTTTGTTCTAAAAGAAGAATTGGAAAGCATAATGCAACATGATATAGGTACTATATAGCGTCAATGACAGTATGAACGGACGTATACAGGAAGTTATAGCAGCCAGGGGAGGCAATACAAAGTAGTAGTAGGGTATTTTTTACAATTTTTTTTTCTGTTTATATACTTGAGTATTACAGATGTTTTCTTTAATATCGTTAGTTCTGTTATCGTTATTAATGTTTATTAAAACCAGGATTATATGGTTAGTCTTTAACGTTTTTATTTATTTAGTATAGAGTATCCAATGCTGTAATATGATGTTACGACAATAGTCACCAAAACCATCTCGTCATATTAAAAAATTACATCAAAAAGTAACGATAATAATTAAAAAAATTGCAAATTCATCGTTATAAGTTTATTTCGGTCTTAAAAATTAACCAAAGCATGTATTGACATGAATCAAAAAACAAAATGCCCAGAAGTCATGGTTCTGAGAGCAAAATTACATTTTAGGAAAATTTAAACACAAAATTATTGCACAGTGTGTTTTAAAATTAGGGTAAAAAACAACCCCTCGAATAACCCTGTATAATATGGCAAATACTGAGGTTTATAAGAAATTGAGTTTACGAATTAAAGTTTAACAAAAATTTCACAATATTGAACTTATTAAATTATTGTTATTATATTCATTAGCTTCCAACAGATAAGTTGGCCAACTTTATAAGTCTTTATATGACATGATCCAAATCCGCAGATAACACTTTCTGTTTATGTGGCACTAAAAAGTCATTAAATGTAAAATAATTTATTACTAATTTTAAAAAATAATTTTTAGAGAAAAAATATAATGAACTTTAATTTTTATAGATGCGACGATGGCTATTTTGGTAGCCCTTTAGAAATTGGAAGCAGTTGCAAACCTTGTGATTGTAATGGTGGACCCTGTGACAGAAAGACAGGTCAATGTCTGTCTTGCAAAGGAAATACCGAAGGTAAGTTGTAGAAATTATACCCACAGAAAGAATAATTTGAATATTTTATCTACAGGGTGGAAATGTGAAAGGTGCAAGCAGGACCATTATGGAGATCCAACGATACCAAACTGTAAAATTTGCGAGTGTGATCCACTTGGCTCCATTTCTAAACAGTGTCATAATGAAACGGGACAGTGTGTATGTAGAGAGAAGTTTGTGGGAAGAACCTGCGATCGTTGTGAGGTAAAATACTTATAATCCGTTAGTTTTAGATACTATTCTACAGTAATTCTGCAAATCTTTGTATTTTAAATTTAATTCCTGGCATCAGTCGTTTCATTGCTTTTTCCATTATTCTGCGTTTTTATTCACGTATGGATGTATGGGTCCTACTGAATACCGACACCTATCTTTTCAACCGATAGCAACAATGTAGAGATCGAGATTCGTTCGTTATCTATATTATATATCTAATCTTCTTAAGGAAACGTAAACATTGTTTAGAAGTCGAAATAATTTCCTTTATTTATATACAATATCAATGTTAGCATTTTTGAACAACTCAAGTGAAATTAAGGATCTTGGTGTAACCACACCAACCTTAAATTTTTCGACGTAACCATAACCACATAACTGTTATTTAAATCTCCTGAACGTCCCAGAATTTATTATCTAGAATATCCGGAAATTAAAGAACGAAGAAGTTTGGCAAACTGTGTTTGATATAAAAGTGCTTCCAAAGTCAAAGTGTTTCCAAACTATAACTGAGTATAAAATTGAAATCAAGAGAATTCAAAAACAATTATTTTAAATATTTTTATCATACTATAAAAGTATGTATTTTATATACTGTATTTTAAATACTGATCAAAAAAAAAACGGCGTCCAGTTGGCTGGAAAATGACGATCGATGACATTTCCCATATAAATTTACAAATAAAATGACAGCGGTCGTCATTTCATAGTCATGACTGACGCCGTTTTTTTTTCTATCATACGGTAGGTCCATAGAGGCCGGAAGATGAAGGGTACAGGCAAAAAAGCAATAAGTCAAAAATCGGAGCTTATAGAAAAACGGTTTTGTTTACAAAATGTTTTAAGAGCTTGGAAAACTAATTATGAAAATAAAATAGGATACATTATTTTTAAATATTTACTATAGTTTTTGCTCGATTGACATAAAATAAAAACAGTTGCCTTTGGTTTTAGGTTAAACATATGAATTAAAAAAAAATAAAAATAAATTTAAAAAAAAAAAACGGAAAAAATTGTTATTCTTAACAATAGATAATACACAGAAATTATTTTTATTCCAACGGAAAAGTATAAATTCAACTTTTAATAGCTTTTAACTACAAATACATAATAATAACTTTTTCACATTTGTGAACACATCACCATCATATATTTCCACTTCTTCACAGTCGACTCCGGGTGCATTTAGACAGGCTTGATTGCATTTTTTACACAAAATGCAGCATTTCCGTATATAAGAAGCACAAACACAGTTTGTTGTGCTTTCTCTTTGCAGAGCTTTGCATTTGCAAAAAAAAGTTGCCATTAGGTGTTCGGATCCTGGAGGTTTGGTGTAAGTCACTGGGAAAAGCTCATTGCCACTGGCAAACCACCCCGACTCAAGTGGATCTAACTCGTTTCCTCTCCAGCTTTCTACCTGTAAATATACTCTAAAAACGTATTGATTACTGGAGTCTTGTGGGAGGAAGATTTGCCAAATCAAAATTAAATCCCAAACCTTGAGTAGAGGTGATTTTTTGATAGCAATAAAGTCTAGCATCGTTCAGTTTTTCACCGTTTTGGACAGGAAAAAAATTTAAGTTTTTGCTCAACTTCACTTAAAGCAGCTTTATTCATATTCTGTGCATTGAAACTTTTTATCAAGTCAAACATTTCAGGACTGTTTTTTAACACGTCAAATATTCTTTTTTTACCCATTTTATATAGGTACGAAGTAGTGTCGCATCCTGTAAATTCATTAATGCATAGAAAATTTTCGCGAATTTGTTCCGAGATCAAGCTTTGTATTTTGAAAATATTTAAAAATTTTAAAAAAATAAAAGAAATTTCCGTCAATAAGAAACCTATCCAAAAATAAAAATAGCTTCTCTTCCTCCTTAATATGGAGTTTGTTTGAGGCAAATCGATTAGAAAATAAGAAAGTTACAGTATTTAAAAAAATATCGTGTCGGTCATCTTTAATTCAACATGGCGAAAAAAGCAAGCTTCCTAGATGGTGTAGCTTTTTTTACAGAGTACTATGGATGGGTACTATCATCTGTGAAAAAATTAGCTTGATTGCAAAAACTTCTCCTAAAGGCCATTATTTCACCTAACTGCCCTGGCCTATGAAGCTGACTAACTAGTTTTGAAATGAGATGTAGCAAAACATGTTCTTTCGTTATTCGATTCGTTAATATGTTAGCTTGTCTACAAGAACAAAAAAGAATGCAGTGAATTACTTGATTTGTTTTGATAACGAGAGGTCGCAACGAGTGAGGCGAGGACATATCTCCTTTTTAGCCTGTATAGCAAATATAAAACAGTTGATATCTCCTGACTAATCCCTTATTTAATCCGAACAATTTCTGAGGACCTAGTATACACCTGTATCGTGCAGATGACATGATTAACTCAATTTCAGTACCCTTAAGATAAATTCAATCGATTAATTCACTAAGTCAAGTTTATGATATTACAACGCATTCCCAATCACTCTTAAAATCTCACATTAGTTTAATATTATCTTGAAATCGGCATAGTCCTGTTGAGATAATTACACGTTTACATTCTCTAACTAGACTATTACCTTTGCAGGTTGGATATGGAAATGTTACAGCTCTATGTCAACCTTGCGCTTGCAACTCAATTGGTTCCAAGTCTGGATTATGCGACGTTCATACTGGTATTTGCGACTGCCTACCTGGCGTAGAAGGGTTTCGATGTGACGCCTGTCAAAACTTACATTGGGGCTTTTCTATAACTGGATGTCAAGGTAAGTGCCTAGTTTCCTAAGAATTATAAGATAAATTGTTTATAAAATTGTTGAACGTTTTTAATAAGACTTCTGGAACAGATACTGTAACGCATTATTTATTATAACACAGATTTATTTTAAACAAATATTGCAAAATGATTATATGAAATTTAAATGTCATATTAATGTTACTAAATGTATCAAAAATAGCCCAGCTTCAGTAAATCTTTGTAACCAGATATTCATCCAGTTACTAAAGGTAGCCAGATTGACATTGTAAGGAGTTGTGAACATTGGGTCAAAAGTATAAAATCTAAAAAAAAACGTTGACATATTTACTTGATCGTCTATATGAATTTAATTACTAACCATAAAAATATACCGTATGATCGAAAAAAAAATGGCATCAGCGATGGCTATGAAATGAAGATCGCTGTCATTTTATTGTAAATTTATATAGAAAATGTCATCGATGTTCATTTCCAAGCCAACTGGACGCCGTTTTTTCAATCGTACGGTACTATCTATATTTAACTGAATCTAGTTCATCAATTCGAGTTTAAAATTAAAGGTTCGTTTGGGTTACATAACAATGGGATTATTTGGAAGCTCTTATTGATAGAATTAGGTAAAAGTTGCAAAATGCATCTATGATTTCCTAGAGTAAATATTCTGGTAAATATATCTCGGCTTATTTTCTGATCCATTTTACTATACTGTTGAAAATGTAATTTAAAGGAGATTATCTTGCCTTAGCCCCAATAAATATCTCACCTGGTCCACTGTTTATTTTCATATAAAACAGGAAGTAAAACCAAGACCTATTTTTCTAATCGAATTTCAATATAGGTCATAACTTTACATTGACAAGAAATGAATATGTAAGATGTATATAAGGTACAACATACTTAAATATATATTAATATTACTTAGTAGTATAAAACTATCAAATAATTTATTACTCCACCGTGCTTATTAAATGTTTATTATTAACGGGTCTGTTGATTTTGAGAGTATATCAGCATTTCGGAAGTATTTTACAATTATTATTCGATTTATAACTTAAAATACATTACATGTTTTATTCAAATTAAAATTATGTTGGATTTACAAAATATAAAAAAGTGTTTTCTGTTGAGGGTCTCTATTGTTGTTCAAAAAGAACAAAGTAAAGTCGGTGGAAAACACGAAATTAATTAAATATCAATAAAAAGAAATGCTCAAGGGAAATAGATAGGAATGAAAAAGGAAAAGAAGAAATCTCAACTAAAAGGTAAGTTGATGCACCTCGGGATTGTCAACTCCACACTCATAAAGTGTTACTCCTGAGGGTCCCTTCTGGAGTACTCTTTTTTTTTTTGGTTGGATCTTGCACCCGACATGATCCATCACCTTTCGATGGTTATTCCTATTCGAATGGTATCGAAGATGTCCTATTTTTTATTTGCATTATTATTTGTCATATAAACATGATTTTACACAATTTCGACAGTTAAATGTCAAATTTAACATTTAACTGTCAAAAAATACCATTGTTTAATAAAGTTTTGAAAAATATTGTATGTGAAAGTTTTCTAATTCTACATGTTTTATCTACCTTTCAAACCTTATCACTCTACCATATTATATTTTTAGGTATTTCCTCAATTTTTAATATTTTGACCAGTCGCTATAGATCAATTCTTATTTTTCGATGGAAAATTATTTAATATTATTTAACCTGACACTTCAGGGTTTCGAATTTTCGGTGTCGGGATCCCGTTTTGAAACGTCGGGATTAGAACCTATAATCCCGGGATCCCGAAATTACTACCTATCAGAATAAGAAATTTAATCTAAAGAAATACTTAATAATAATACAACTACATATCAAAAAGAAAATGAGAAAAGAGCTTTACTAAAATAGATAAAACAAAGCAACATTTATACTTAGTAAGTAAGAAAAATACAATTTTATTCTTGTTGCAAAAAAAAATTAAATATACCAAATGCGGAAATATAACTTTTAGATATTGATGTTCTGCTTAGTATAAATAAAATATGATCTTTGAAAGACTAAAGTGTATAAAGTCGAATCATTTTAGATTGGGCATTTAAATTTTTCGTGATTTTCGGGATCCCGGATTTAATATCGGAGATACCAGACACCGGGATCCCGGGATTTTGAGATCCCGGTATCCCAGTTTGGAAACCCTACCTAACACTTATATTGCAAATATTTTTAATCAAATATTTTGCTTTTAAATCTAATATTTTTAGTTCCAACTTAGTATTATTTCATGGAAATGTTTTGTTTTTATTTATAAAACTTTTAATATAAAAATATAGTTTTATTATTCGTGCAAGTATAATATGATCGAAAAAAAACCGGCATCAGCGATGGCTATGAAATGAAGATGGCTGTCACTTTATATGCAAAATTATATGGGGAATGTCACCGATGTTCATTTTCAAGCCAACTGGACGCCGTTTTTTTATCATTCGTTATATACTATTGTCAATGTGCATATCTTTCGGAGAACGGAATGACCGCTAAAGCGTTTTCTTTATTACCAATGTCAGATTCGAATAGCGCGCCATCTTTTGGACGCTTAGTAAATACATATACAGGGTCGGTGCTATGTATGGGAACGGCCGATTATTAGGTAAAATATACAAGATACGGCAAAAAGTTAAATATAAAAGTTATAGAGTTTTTAGATGTCTATTGGCGAGTAATAAATTTTAGTAAATAGGGTCGGTCATAAAGTTGTGGCACATTAAAATTTCATTTTTTTTAAATAAAACTCCCTGTATATTATTGCATATTTCAAGTCTTCCTTCAATGCTACGCAAAAATTGAGATACACACAATGTATCTCAAAACAACCGTTTCCGAGTTATTGACTTTTGAAAAGATCACTTAAACAATTCGATTTAATTAATTTCGATGTGTTCAGATTCATTTAATGATACCATTCTGGGGAAACTGTGATAGGTACTTAATAATATTAGACATTAGTTCTCAGGTTAGCATTTACAGGTGTATAAAATGAGATTATATTAAGTCTGGAAATTACAAAATTTTCGTTTAACATTTTAAAATCAAAACTTCATAATTCGGAAATGGTTGAATTTAGGTACATTATGTGTATTACGACTATTGCTTAAAATTGAAGGAATAATTGAAATATGCAATAAAATACAGGGAGTTGCATTTAAAAAGATAAATTTTGATATGACACAACTTTATAACTGACCCCGTATACTTATATTTACTATTAGGTAATACACATTTAAAAGCCCTATAACTTTTGTATTTAACTTTTCGCGGTACCTTGTACATTTTACCTAATAATCGACCATTCCCTTACGTATCAGCGACCCTGTATACTTCCAGCACATCGCTTAAGAATCTATGGGTGGGCTCTGGCTAAACTGTTTTCGTTTGTAAAACTATTACAAATAAATAAACTTTGCGTCAAAGCGTTTTGCATACTTGTGTCAGTTGTGTCTAAAACCTTGTCTACACATAACGTTTTACGATTTGCCTGTCAGTTTATACTGGGTGCGTCTCAAAAGTGGATCACCCCTAAACTTTTTTATTTTTTTCAGATAAAAAAATGAGATTTGGTATATTAGTATATGACATAAATTAGGATTGATTGATGTATTCAATTATTTTTGATCACTTCCTATTTCACAGAAAATGACTACAACTTTTGATTTTTAAATGGTACCCTTGGTATTTTTTTTTACTTTATTCGATAGAAAATGTCACTGAATAAAATGAGATAGTCGTTGGTGTGTTTCGAGTCAGATGAACCGCATGTTACAATTTCAAATAAGCCATATAAGAAAATGTCAAAAGTTGACGTATGATATGTCATCCTATTCAGAGTGTCATTTTCTATCAAATTAAGCAAAAAAACCTAGGTACTATTTAAAAATCAAAAGTTGCTGTTATTTCCGGTGAAACAGGAAGTGACCAAAAACAATTGAATACGTCAATCAATCCTAATTTATGTCATATACTAACATACCAAATCGTGTTTTTATCTAAAAAAATAAAAAAGTTATAGGGGTGAGCCACTTTTGAGACGCATCCGGTATAAACGATCGTCTAGAACTTAAAATCAGTTTTACATTTGCGATTCAATTGAACAAATGTCATCTACATGCACATACCAAGGGTAAAAATCAAGTTTCAAAAATTATCCAAATGTCAAGTGTTTTTGTTTATTTAGGAAAATCTTATAAAAAGAAAAAAGCTCTTGTTTGTTTTAGTGAAATATATTTCCAGAAACTGGCAAAAATGAATCCATCACTTTTAGCTTATATTCTTTTTTCTTATTAACTTGGATTATTAGAAATAATGGATTACGTCTATTTGCTACTCTGAGGCGCTATGCAACATGTTTAGAGGATCAAGCAACTGGAGTTTTTTTGGTCCTACATACGGAGCTTTTACGTAAGTTTCCGCTTCGGTCTCCTTAAGCTCGAGGTTCTATCGTGTTTATCGTTTTCCGCGTTGAAAAAGTCGCTCGTCAAAACAGGGCTTTGGCGACGTGTTCGCCCAAAGCCGCCAGCTTTACTCTAGAAAAGCGCTACGTGCAGATGCCGTTGAGAGATCTATTGTTTATCCCTTCGATATGGTATTTTTTCATTTTTTTATTGTTATAAACTTCCTAGATTTATGCATAAACGGAAAGCTCAATTGTTTACATCAAAGTTATTATTGTAAATATAGTATGCCCATGTGTAATTGCGAGAATGTAAGGGAGCGTCCATAAACTACGTGAGGCGTTTTTGAAGATTTTTCAACAGGGGAGTCAATATTTGAATAACTCAAAATTTGCGTGGGATTTCCAATATTTCCATCGCCGCGCGCCGAAACATTACTCTATATAGGCATCTATATAGGGTGAATCTTAAATAAGTACAAATATTTTTAGGGGTAGTATATTTCAACCCCTGAAACACGATTATGAGGCTTTTTGCGAAAAAAAATAAAAAATTTGGAATTTTTTGAAGAACTTTTAGAAACCAAACCAAACCTTTTTATAAATATTAGAACAGGGCGTCGAGTTAGAATCACCTGGTACAGCTTTTTTAAAGGTTGCCAATAAACCAGTATTGTAATCTTTATTTCTTTAAATGTCAAATTTAACAGATACCTCAAAGCAACAAAATTTTATGCAATTTTTAATAAAATTTGAAAGAAAGAGTCCACAAAACGATTTTAAATCTAGTTTGGACATACAGAAAAGAACTCTAGTCAACAGCAAAGGTCGATTTTCACTATACTTTCCATATCAGCTCCCATCCGTCTCCCTTTCGTTTACATAAAATATTATATGATGTAAATGAATAGGACGATGCACACTATCTGTTCCGTTTCCCTTCCGTTCCATATCCTTTCCTACCATACATTTTTTTGGCGGACGGACTGAAGCCTATCGGAACAGCGTTGTCAAATTTTTACATTTGTACCAGCTGTGTTAAAATTTTGCTGATATTTATTTATTCTTTCACCTCTTAATTAACCTTTTTCAAAAGATACAAATTTTTAAAATAGATCTTTCGTAATGATATAAATTGTATAATAAAAAATATGGAACTGATACTGAACGGAAGCTTACGTATAGCGTCAATACAACAAAAAATACGGAACGGATATGGAATGGATATGGAATGGAGAATTAACATTAATGTGTATTTTACTATTCATTTACATGATATAATATTTTATGTAAACGGAAGGGAAACGGAAGGTAGCTGATACGAAATAGTGTAGTGAGTGATAATTCTATACCTTCCGTTTCCATTCCATATCCATCCCATATCCGTTCCGTATTTTTGATCGTATTCACACTATACGTAAGCTTCCGTTCCGTATCAGTTCCATACTTTTTATTGTACAATTTATATCATTACGAAAGTTTTATTTTAAAAATGTGTATCTTTTGAAAAGGATAATAGATTTAATTAAAAGGTGAAAGAATAATAAATATTAGCAAAATGTTAACAGAGATGGTACAATTATAAGAACTTGACAACGATGTTTCCGACACGCTTCAGTCCGTCGGCAAAAAAAATGTATGAAAAGAAAGGATATGGAACGGAAGGGAAACGGAACGGAACGGATAGTATGCATTGTCCTAGTCATTTACATGATATAATATTTTATGATGTAAACGGTAGGGAAACGGAAGATAGCTGATACGGAAGGTATAGTGAGAAACCTTTAAGAGGAATTCAAAAAAAATCGAAAGAAAAACTAGCGCTAATGTTTATAAATTGTACATAATCAAATAAATCCACTTGTTTCGTACTGAATTAATATAAGCTTATATCGTCTTGTTTGGACCAGTAGTGTCATATTCGTTTGGGACATTATTAATGGGAATTAAGATGCCATAATTCCCTCTCCCTTTTATAGGTAACCCCTTAAAACACAATAGAGATTTTGAGTAATAATATAAAAATGGACACTCATATCTATACTAATATATGAAATCCTTAAATGACTGACATACTGATTAATCACGATCCTGCTCAAACCACTCAACGTAAGAAGCTCAATTTTGGCATACAGGTTGATTCTAGGGTGTACAGGTTCGATAAGAAGGGGTTTTTCGAAATTCCAGTTCCAAGAGGGTGAAACCACCCCTCAAATATTACAATATTTTTTATTTAAAAAACGGTCAAGTTTCCGAAAAAAACGCTTTTTTACATATTTTAAGATTTTTTAAAAATGTATACAGGGTGTTTCGAATAATCTGGTCATTGATTAATCACGATCCTACTTAAAGCGCTTGACGTAAAAAGCTGATTTTTGGAAAACAGATTGACTTTAGGGTGTAGAGGTTCGAAAAGAAGGGATTTTTCGAAACTCGAATTCTAAGGGGGTGAAACTATCCCTCAAATATTAAAATATTTTTTATTTAAAAACCGGAGTTTTTCGGAAAACTCTTAAACACGTATATTTTATTTTGTTGTTTTACATATTTTAATTTTTTTTTATAAATTTATACAGGGTGTTTCATAAAATATGATCATTGAGTAATCACGATTCTGCTTAAACTGCTTGACGTTTAAAGCTGATTTTTGGCAAACGGATTGACTGTGGGGTGTAGAGGTTCGATAAGGAGGGGTTTCTCGAATCTCAAATTCCAAGAGGGTGAAAATGCCCCTTAAATATTACAATATTTGTTATTTAAAAAATGGTTAGTCTTTCGGGAAAACGTTTGGACAATCATAATTTATTTGGTTTTTTTACATATTTTGAAATTTTTAAAAAATCATACAGGGTGTTCCAAAAAGTTGTGTAATTTCTTAACCACTATTCTGCTTAAACTGCTTGACGTAAAAAGCTTATTTTTGGCAAACGGATTTTTCGAAAGTCAAATTCCAACGAGATGAAACTACCCCTCAAACATTACCAAGTTATATAATAATATCGCCATATTGTTTTTTCTCATGCTGACATAAATGTGAGAAAATTTGATCCAGTTTGTATGTTAATGGAAATTCTTGCTTTGCTTTATCATCACCATTACAAATGATTAATTCGACGCGAACGAAGTCGCGGGTACACGCTAGTATCTAATAATTTGTTTACATCATTAATGTTACATATAATAAATTTACAAGACAACAGTTTTATCGACATCCCTTGCTACAATATTTTTTTTGTCTTGCTACAATATTTTTTACTGGAGGTATTATTTATATTTCTTTTTGGTAAATTGATTCACTTTTAGGTGGAGGTCAAGCTTGTCGTGCTTCTTCAGCTTTTTAAATATTTCCAACATTTTAATGGAAACGTGAATTTTGACAAAAAAATTAACAACTGTCAATTTATAAACAGAGCGTTAAATACAATAGTAACCTGTCATTAAACAAAGTTCCTATCAGCAGCGTTAATAGAAATATATCGGAAGATTAATAAATGCAACATTTGTGTCGTTTTAAAATGGGACAAAATGTACTAAATTCAGTAAGAAATATCTCTATACCACGGGAATTATAAAGTCTTAATAACTTCGAGCAATTTATTGGCTTTCGGGACAGAAACTTTGCCGTCGGTAATTAACACCCATATAAATCCCGTGATACATAAATAACTAGAGAATCTCATATAATGGTGCTATTATCAGTGACTGTAAAACAAACTTTATGAGGTATATTATCATTGTAAATACTTTGGGTACCTAGCGAAATCTAAAGTTTCGATTTTATCCAATATAAAACAAAAGTATAAGAAATTCTTGTTTTATGTGCTTTTAAGAGCAAATTTATTATTCTTATCGGGCAAAAAGAAGAGCGAAGCCTACTTGACTTCTGGTGGCATCCTTAATCTCCGCTTGAACTTCAGAGTGCCTAGCGGTACGTGCAGATGTTGACGGGATCTTTGTTTATTCCCTTCACGACGGTATTTTTAGATTTTTAATTTTTTTCGCTCGCCAGTTATGTGGAAAACCAACAAACATTTACGAAAAGAGATTTGTTTTGTTTCCTTTTAATTAGTAAGAGTAAACAAAGCCAAATTGATTTTAGTATTATTTTTACTTAGAACTTTGTATTGAAAGAAATAAACCTTTCTGTAGTATTTTTTTTAATGACATGAAATACCGTATGATCGAAAAAGACGGCGTCAAAGACGGCTGGAGAATGACAATCGATGATAATCTGGCGAGGTCAAGCCCTAGACGTCATGCATTTACTTGACCCGTACACCTCTTTATTTTTTAATGACGCGTACTGCCTTAAAAAAGTTGTAATTTATTTTTATGTGTGTAAAACATATTTTTAAATGGTGTAGTTTAAAATTCGAGATAACATGATATTTTGGAAATATATAGATTTGTGTGGAAATGTCAAATTCTTTTTAATTTTTCTATAATTAGTATTAATTTTTGACAAGTTTTTGTCAATTTTTACTAAATGACGTCTAGGGCTTGACCTGCCAAAATTATCATCGATTATCATTCCTCAAGTTAGCATGAAGTATACTTATGGAAGAAACTCAATCATATTTAAATCTAGAATGCCACTCTATCTAACGAAGAAAACATTCGACCAATGTGTATTATCAATCATGATCTATGCATGCGAATTAGAATATTTTTAGACTTCTCAGATCAGGGGCTTGGAACACCCTCAAAAAAGAAATGCCACTCCTGCAACTCCCAGTGGATAATATACCAAGAATGTACAACTTTGAGAAACACCATAATGTAAACGTATGGAAGCAATTAAAAAGAAGAAAACGATCTGCTCAGCAGTCAAACAGACCGCTACCGCATAACGTGTGGTGATACTGATGCTTCGTCTCCAAACAAAAGCGGGCGAAACAGGGAATCGGAAGTCGTTTGTGAACTAATACTCCGAACCAAATAGGACGCACCTACACTAGCATCCTACCAGGCAGGAACATTAAAACGCTAGGTCGAAGAATGCAGTCAACTTATCTTTAGATAGGAACCTATCGAAGACAAGAAATAGGCATCTATCTGTAGGATAGTCAACGCAGCGCGTTAAAAAGAGTGCGATAACAACTCAGTATCCAAATCAAGTTCGAAATTGGTCAACAGAATACATAGATCAAGCACTCGAATAATTAGGCAAAGAGAACAAAGTCCTCCTACTCTGGTTGCCCTGCTCACGAAGGGATAGAAGGCAACGAAAAACGCAAGATGATCTAGCTAGGAGCGAACATCACTCCACTAATAATAAAAGGAGCGAACACTCCACTAACTCAACCAGAACCGTTCTGCTTCCCAAGTGGTAACCAGCTAAAGGCGGAACTCAAGAACATGAAAGACACTACATCCGACAAACCCTAATGATGAATTGCATTGCAACAGTCTAAGCACACACTGCGAGAGAGGTATTCTGAAGAAGCTTACGACCAGACAAAAATCAAAGATCTTCCTGGATTTCAAGTAAGAACAATCTTATCGGATTATTATGGGGTTTTTAACAAGACAAATTCTCTTCAACGAACACCTCAGTACGTTTCGAATACGTTTAAGAAGAAACGGCGGCGAATTGCAGTTCTGTGGGGAAAACTGGGAAACACAAGAACGCCTCAACACTGAGTGCGCCGTAGACGATCCACAACATTCGTGTCAATGGTCCTTTGGTACGACTGAATAATTTGGCAGGCTGGAGGAAACTACCGCCTCTTAAAACCGTCCTAGCTGACTGGCTTTTTTGTCAAAGCTGGACTGCGTTATAATGAGTCGATGAACTCGAAGAAAGGCGGGAAACACAAGCATAGCATCATGATAAGGTACGCAGTATTAACCCGCCTTCCCACTCAATTCTAAAACATGCATAGCGACGTGGCACCATTTACAAACGGTCGCACAACGTGTCAGTGGAACAAAATGCGCTCGTGTAATATCAAGAATCAGAGTGGATTACGATAAAAGCATCCTCAGAGTAATAGATGTCATCCAACATGAAAGTCAACATGCCCTCAAAATGGCAATGTGCCAGGACACCTGCGATGGTATCCCACCGGAGATTAAAAGACCTAACAGAAGACCGAACTCTGGAGAGGGTCCATTGATATTAGGAAATTAACATGGATGACTACACTTCTGCACTATGCGGGCCATAGCCAACAATAGACAAAATGGACCAACTTTTTATTCTAATCTAAGGACCCACTACAAGAGAGTATGTGAAAAAGGCCACACCATAATAATCTGGGTAAATTGTTTGAATAAAAAATGATGATGAAATGTAATTCCTCTACGGTCAACTCCTTGATCGATTATCCTATATCCTTAAAATATGACCGATCGCTGAAAATTTTGTTCAAAACCCGAAAACAAAAATTGTTAGAAATATGACGGAAAACAGAAATTTTAGATTTTATTTTTTACGAGTATATTTTGGACACAGTTAGAAAAAACTGTCTTGAAAACGTACGTTCCCTAAAGAAGCTTAATGCTCAATCAATCATTTCTTGGTCACATGAAAATAAGTACTCCAGACGTTTCCCGTTTTTCCTGGTAACCTGGGTTTATTTAAAAAATGACAGATCGTATTTCAATTTTATTGGTTTGACGGAACGATGAACGACAAACGGACGCCGATGCGTGTGAACTCGCCTTTAGATTTTTTAAATCGTTTTTGACGCTTGTCAAAGTCTTGCCAAATTATAGGTTATAATTTTGTGTCAACTTTTGTTTTTGTTAAATACCCTGCGTTTTGGAAGATGATGCATTTTGATTCGTATTATTACGTGAGTTTTGTGTCTTTTAGCGAGTTAAGTGGAGGGAAAAATCAGTGAAAATTAACTGTAGACCCAGAGCACAGTTTATGGGTAATACTCGCTGCCCAGGCAGAAAGTCTTAAACACCAATGAAGTTGCCATCGATAAAGTTTGTATACCATTTCGTCGTAGATAAGTGCATCTCGTATATGAGAGAAGGATCAAACTAAACACGTGCTAAAAACTGGAGTAGCTGTAAAATATCGACATCACACGATAGGTAAATAATGGATTTTAGTACTACCAGAAAAATAATAATGTCAAAAGGTATTGGTTTAAAAAAAAAAAAGTGTTTTTTTTTTAAAAAAGTTAATTAATCAGCCTTTAAGGTATAAATTTGGTAGGTGTTAATATTAATAAAAATAATTTTGTTTTATTTACACCTATGTTGTTTATTTTATTCCTGTGGAGATATTACAAATTTGTATTTGTACAAAAGTTATATTGATAAATATAATCATAAATGCAGGTATTTTCATAAAGCATGAAAGTAAATAATAGTTCTTTTTTATATTTTTTTGGTATGTAGTGTCTTGTTCTTGTTTGTTTTGTATTAACACATACCGTTTTTATTAAATAAAATAACTCGATTACATTTTTTCAGTTTTATACAGTTTTTTTCACAACTCGATTACATTTTTTCAGTTTTATACAGTTTTTTTCACAATATTTTGAAGTAATCACTTTTCATCTTGTCAATCAAATTTTAAATATTTCCTGCTATGCGTTCCAGTTGTACCAACTTATTTCTTTGTAAAATAAAATAAACTACTTTGAAATTAAAATGACAGACAGATCTATCACTGTCAAGGATCTTCTCGTTGGACAGACTATACATTGTTTCTAGCAATTGTCATTTGGTTTGAGGTTATAATTTTATTGAAGGATATCGATCAATGTCATTATTGACATTTCGTAAATTTCTGCACATTATTTCTTGCAACGTTTCTGGCAAATATTTCTGGTAATTGTCATTTGAGTTGGGGTTATTTTTTTTAGTTTCGATATTTTTATTGGCGGTTATCGATCAATGTCAAAAATAAAATTTTGTAAAAAAAAAAAAAAAAAACAAAAATTCAATATACAGGGTCACTGATTGCTAATATGTATGGGAACAGTCGGTGTGGTAAAATAAACGAGGTGCCGCAAAAAGTTAAATAAAAAGTTATAGGGGTTTTTAAATGTCTATTAGTGTGGTTCTCACTATAAACGTTGGATAAGGTTAACATGGATCTGTCTCGCATAATTATTGTTAATAACATTAAGTTTTTCTCTGTGTGAGCATATATTACTTCCCTCTTAATAAAGGAAAAAGTTAAAACAGCGTAGTTAAAAATTTTCTGAATAATAAAAAAAATTCAAATGACTTATTAGATATACAGGGTGTTTCAAAACAAATGCGAAAAACTTCAGGGGGTGATTCCTTGTTCAAAATAAAGGGTAGTTTGCTTCATAAACGTTGGGTCAAAAGTCAACCATTAGGGAGATATTGCGGTACAAAGATGGCGGAAAAATAATGTTTTTATTTTTTATCTTGAAAACAATGGAGCTAATAAAATTTTAGCATTACTGTTATGAAATCACACTTTCTGGTAATTTTCACTTTTTAAAATGAGTGGAAGGGTTGAAATAAACTACCCCTATCATTCTTGTTAACGAAATTTAAAAAGAAAAATCTTATCAAACACATGCAAAAAAATTAATTTGGATAGTTTAGTTTGTTTTGGAAACTTTTTATCTCTTATTTTTTTTGATAAAGCTCACCGATTTGAAATTAAAAATAAAATGTAAGCATTACATGTCAGGACAAAAACATTTTCTGATAAAGAGTCTAGTGGGCTGCTGTAATTTTTTAGGAAAAAATCTAGTCGGCCGCTGTTACTTTTTAGGATGTTCCTAATATTATTTATTTGACATTTTTTTTTTTTATTTTCTATTATTATCTAGATATTATTATCGTTATTATCACTATATTTTTAATCTAAAAATGTTTTTTGTCCTGACATGTAATGCTTTTACATTTTATTTTTAATTTCAAATCGGTGAGTTTTATCAAAAACACAAGAGATAAAAGTTTCATAAACTAAGCTAATCAAATTAAAGCGACATGTGTTTGATAAATTTCTTTAAATTATTTTCAGCGTTATATTGTTGCCGGATCATTTAAAAAATGAAAACTCACCCAGCTGTGTTTTCATGGCGCAGCTCGCTGCTCCATAAACCGATAGTCTATCTTTTCGTTTTCAGATAAAAATAAAAACGACCCTCACCGTATGCCGCGATATCTGTGGTTGACTTGCTTTGATTATAAGCAAACTTACCGCTGTTGAACAAACCTAAGTTTCGCATTTGTTTTGAAGCTCCCTGTATACTATAATAAATATATAAAAAAAAAAAAAAAAAAAAAAAAAAAACATTATAATGTAAATGTAAAAAATATAGATATATAACTCTCCTAATAGTTAATAAATATAGGTAATCATAAAATCTAATAATATGAATAATAATTTTTACCCAAACTCTAGTCAATTTAATAATTATTTATGTAGTTTTACCTTCATGTCTGTGTTTTCATTTTGCATTGACACAGATCTGATAAGCTTAAAGCATGTATCTCGGAAACTCATGTAGAGTTGATACGCGTTCATCATCTTTTTCCTGACATTGAGGAAATAGTTTCGATTTCCTGGTGGAAAATGTATAAGCTTACTCCATTCTCCTATAGCTCCGATATTAGCCATAAATAATTCATATATTTTTTTCTCGGCTATTTTTTCAATATTGAACTTCAACGTGGCATGGCAGCAGGAGAGAAGGATTTATGGGATAGATAGAATAATTCATATTTCTCAAAGTAGATAGTTGCTATTACTAATTTAGGATAAAATATTAGTTATTAACCTTTAGTTAAAGGAAATTAAAAACAACTTTGGGTGCACGTCATAATCAATGACACCATGCGTCGTCTTATGGGGTTTGCTGGTGGTCATGCGATAATGCAGCAAAGTTATTCAATTTCCCAGAATCTGAGGGTCTCAGAAATAAGTGCGAATATAATAAACTTTGTGTCGTTCGTATACGATTAATCTGATTTTGTCTTGATGTTCCGAGTGAATTCCGATAAACACGTTGGTATTTTCTTTTATGTGAGCTCAGTATAACCATGTTGTATAAGCTTACTCCATTCTACTATAGCTCCGATATTAGCCATAATACCTCATAAGGAATAATTTTACCCAGTTTAGTTCTCATTGAAAGGGTAAAACAAACAGTATGTATTAATTAATACAAATATATAAAGGAGATTTGTCTCTTGTAATGGTGTACATTAATAACAGTAAACTAAAATGGGATACTAATTATTATAAGATAGACAAGCAAATTACAATTTATCCAATATGCCACGGGTTTCATTTGCCTATAAAAACAATTTTGACAAAACAACGAAATATTTTTTACAAAGTTTTTTTTAAATATTTAAAAATGTTTTATCGAACCACTTCGTAATATGGCAATATTAAGAGTTATTTTTGCCATATCTAGAAAATAATTGGAAGGCAAAATAATTAACTTGAATATACTCTGTTTTATTACTAATAGTAATAATAAAAATAATATGTTGAATACGGATAATGTAGGAGGTGGCAACACTGCACGGTTTAGATACACCGTAGAGAAATCTCCAGGAAATAAATAAGTGGCACTAAAAGTTTTTTAAAATTTCCCGGAAAATGTCAAAAATATAAAAATTTTAACATTTTTGTCGCAAAACACACTAGGTGTGTTCCGAGCCTAAATATACTACTCAGTTAAAATATCTGGACACTTCATAGAATCTAACAGGCAACGACTAAGAGAAGCGAAAAATATAGACATATGGTTAGCAATAATTCTGAGGAAATAGATAATAGATAGGTAGATAAATCATTTTAATTTTACTACTTATACCATAGACAAGCTTTATTATTACATAAACAATAATTAACAACCACGGTGTTGAAGCCATAAAAGTAAATTAAGTCTTTAGTTACCTTAGTTTTACATTGCGTATATTAGTTTATACAAGGTGAATGCCGCACCTTGTGTATTTGCAATGCTTCTATGACTTCAAATAGTTTCCCCAAAAATGTATTATGCAAATATACTAAGACCGCCAAATTTAATAATAAGAAAACACAATCGCTGAGGGGATGTCGACCAATGATGAATAAGTTAGCTTATATTTCTACTGCCGGGCAAAATCTTAGAACTTGGCTAGAACTTCGTAACTGACATTGAAAAACTTTCAAAGGCGTTCGATTGTGTACATTTTAATATATTCTGGAAAAACTTGTTTACTATTATTTCAATGACCAAAGTTTAAAATTATTGCATTGTTATCGAATTAATAATAACATATTTAAAGCGAAATCTGTCTCTTGTAGTGCGTAGCAGGGCTCGTTCCTTGAAGCACTCTTCTTCTTTATCTACACATACATGTTACCGCCATTACCGCTGACGAGTATTCGACACGTATCAGAAGATCACGCAAGGCGTTTTCTTCATGAGCTTTTCTGTGAGCCCGATACGTGATGTTGTTTGCCTACCGCACTCCGGACATTCAAAAAATCTCATTGCTTCGTTGCCTCCACTTTTTGGTTGTCGCTAAATGAGTTTACAACACTTCTCCATTGAGTTCTATTGTGAACTGCTTCTTCACAATGATTCTGCATAAAAGAATCCCCTTGCTGTGGAAAATGTCCTGTACCTTTGATGGTCTGCCAGCTCAAAACGACCAGTCTATCTTAAGCGGATTTGTAACCATGACTTCAATACTGCAGTAGCTTTTTCATGACCGATACGTTTGAGACATGATGGAACCACCGGGTTCTTAAAAGTT
The DNA here is from genome assembly GCF_002938485.1 of Sitophilus oryzae. Lineage (NCBI taxonomy): Eukaryota > Metazoa > Arthropoda > Insecta > Coleoptera > Curculionidae > Sitophilus > Sitophilus oryzae. Next base: position 1,144,645 of record NW_022147065.1, on the reverse strand, counting down.
GTCTGAGGTGTCTCTGTTGCAACTTTGTTTAATGCATTCCTGTGTCGGCGGTACGGCACCTATGTTTCGCTCCCATATAACATGGTGGGGATTATAATTGCTCGGTACACCGTGTTTCGTTTTTGTACTCGTCATGATTGTAGAAAACCTGTCTTTTAATTTCCAGAATGCTCTGAGGCGCTGCTAATCCCAAATCTAAAATCCCGCCGAATTTCGGAGTCGATATTAGCCTTTTCCGAAATCAAACTGCCGAAGTAATTGAATTCCGCCACATATTCCCAATAGTTCTTCTCCGATTTTATAGCATTGTTGTGATCTTCCCGGAAAGTGCACATGATTTGGTTTTGTCGATGTTTAGCTTAAGGCCTGAAAGCCCTGTATGCCCAGGTATATGTGTTTAACATTTCTGGTTTAACATTACTGTCCACTATGATGGAGAGCGCTGCCATGAAAATGTTGAATAGGAGAGGAGCTAAGACACATCCCTCTCTAACTCCTGTATTTCGTAGGAAGGGATCGCTCAGTGGTCCATGATGCTACACTCTTGACTTGTTATGGAGGCTTTTACACACTGTAAGAACACTGGGTACTTCGAACTTAATCGAATCATAATTGCCCAAAGTGCATCTCTGTTCACAGAGTCGAAGGCTATTGTTAGGTCGATGAATGCAACATAAAGTTTAGACTGCTGCTCTTTTACTTTTTCCTGTAGTTGGCGGATGGAAAATATGGAATCGACGGTGCCACGGAAAAATCTGTCTCTTGTAGTGCGTAGCAAGGCTCGGTGCTTGAAGCACTCCTCTTCTTGATCTACACTAATGATTTGGGAAAGGCAGTCTCTGGGTCTAACTGTGCTGTTCGCAGATAACACAGCCATACGGAGAAGAGTAATTCTTTTTCAAAATAACTGAGGCAGAATGTGAAGGACACACAATCCCGGGCCAATGATGATTTCTGAGTACCCTATCTCTTTAAATAATTCAAAATTTGCAAATGTAATTTTCACACGGAAAAAAATAGATTTGGATATTGATCCTAAGGCAATTTAAAGCATTTTTAATAATAACGCTAGGCACTTGACCTAGAATAACCATGTTGAGGAGAACTCAAAAGACTACAAAATCTTATTTTGTCATAAGAATCTTCTTCTAATTTCATGCGACCTACACACATCCAACTTAGTCGACCCTACGAACGAAGTCACTACCCAATTTCACAATAAATTATTTATTTGTAATCCTCAGTTGAATTTCGCTTCCTACAGGTATACATAAAACAGGTATACAAAGTAGAAAAAATATTTTTGCCCTTGCATTATCGTTACCTATTATTTTTACGAGAAAAACAGGCTTAACAGAGAAATTCAGCCTTTTTTGTTGTACTCGCCCAACTGACACCCGATTTACAATTGAACTATGGTTATTTAAAAGGAACCAGTTGGACAACACAAAATTTGGTTAAAGTGCCAAAAGACAGAGGACGGTTTAATTTACGTTGTCTTGGAAGGTCCAACTGCTACCGCTACTACAATGCTATCTTTCAGCCAATGAATCAAATGACACGTTAGAAAACTGAAAATTTCACATTTCTATAAAGGGAACAAGGGGAATACCATGTTTACATTATTCATAAATGGTCACTTGGATCCTTTTATATTTTATCAATTTTATTTTTTTTTTTTTTTTAAAATTTTGATATAAAATTATAGCACGGCAAATGTATTATCAACTGACATAAATGTATCTGCTGTTACTTAATTTAATCAAAATTTAAACTTTAGCAGCATTGAGACTTATATATTTGTAAACAAGCTCTTGCAACAATCATTGCAAAACGGAATGGAAACTTTGTAGGCAGTATCACAAAAGCTAGTAAAATTGGCTGATGGATGGCGTAGTTATTGAAAACGTAGAGGGGCAGATTGTGACAATTTTATAAAGTCATCGTCAAGGGAAAGAGAAAATATGGCGAACGACGCAGATCGTGCTGTAAACGCAATTCAAACATCAATTAAGTGCGCTACATGCCGCTACATGTTGCCCTTGGGTCTACAGGGGATGTCCGGTCTCGGAAAAGTGGAGTATGACAAAATTATTGCCGAATTTCGGAAAAATATGACTCAAGTGGGACTGTAAACAGTGTAAGGGGGTGAAGGGAAACTGAGGTTAGTAGACATCATTTGGAGTAGTCCGCGACGGCATCGATTTCTAAAAGCGAAAATTTTCTCTGCAATATGTGGTATTGGTTAAGAGCGTATTGTTGTAATATTACTATAAAAGTATTTAAGATTTGCCAATAAGCAATTTAGATTTCACTACAGTTTGTCGTTTTCGTATGATCGAAGATGATATTTTTACTATAGGAACGGAAATATTGCCGATATGCAGATTAAATTTTACTACAATCTTTGAGGAATTATTACTTGATATACAATTTATGGCCCTGTATAATACTTTACCATATTAAAACCCTCTACAAAATTATGAACTGCTTTTGCAACTTTTTAACTACAAAAAAATAGTAAATATTGCTACAACTTGTATTTATTAATATTAAAGTCCCATATACCACTACAGTTTGCAACAAAAGATTTTACAATTGTAGCATTATTCGATTTTTTTGTATTTAAAGTACCTACCTATAAAAGTTTTGAAATGAGTGAAAGATCCCAGCGACTATTACAGCAAGCACTAGAATAAAACCAATAATTTTAAAAAGCAAAAAGAGAGAACCATTTTATAAATATAAATTCTTTTAAATAAAACGTTTGTCGTTGGCGTTTGGTTCCATGCAAAAACCTAAAACTTATGATTGGCTATTTATTCAAAAGAAGCCATCAGCCAAAAATACTTACAAACTCAAGTTTCTGACTGTATGAAACTACTAATATTGGACGTAGGGTAAAAAATGACCAGTCTGACAACACCCAATCTAAAAATTTGAAGATCTGACCACCCATTATTTTACTGAAGCATTATCCTAGACCTCCAATATCTCAAAACTTCAATTTGGCGCTTGATACTGTTTAAATAAAAATAGTCAAATTATCAGATGACAACGATTTTTCATTCAACCTAAATGGCCACTCTATAGCCGGTATAAGTCTCTTTATTTTTCTTCTTTTTCAGCTCTTTTGCTATCAACATTTGTATTCATATCTCTTAACTGATACTAGTATTTTAATGTTCTAATATTTTTATTTCCATATATGTAGTCATGTTGTTGACGTATTAATCCCAAACTGTTTCGTCTGGTAAGCGTATTTTATTATTTTGAATTGTTAATCTTCGAACCTAGTAAAAGTTAAAAAATTGAAAATTACCTAATGAAATTAAGAAGTCGTTCAACAAACTTGAACTCTATAGGTACATAATATAAACACCCTATATATCGATACTAAAACTAATTTTATTGATTATCGTGCGTATTAGCCACATTCTCGTAACGTCGTCGGTAATGATATGTTCGGAAACAGATTGGAATCGAAGATGATCGTACCGCCGCGTAAAAGTTAATGTGCATCATTTTCAACATTTCAAAGTTATTCGGTATGAATTTCTAATGTTTAGGCATTTTCAAAGGGGGTCAAGTGGCCGAGATAACGCTCCGCTAATAAAATATCTTCTAAGCAGGTGCCCGGCTTCGAGCAGGAAGAGATTGGCAGTTAAACGGCCTCTGGTCGGACTGACTGACTACTGGCAGAGCCAGACACGATTTTCTATTTTTACGGTTCAAATCACTTTGCTTTTATTGGAGATGGGTAAAGGTGATCAATCTCAAGTGGTTACTGAATTAAAGATACGTCATCAAAATTTTAAAATTTGTAGTCACTTAAATACTATAATCTTAAACGTAATTATAATAATGACAATGTCCCGTTTAAGGTAGATGTAGAATTTATTGGAGGGAAGAATCACCGCGACCGTATAGATCATAGACTTAAAATAAAATAGTATAGATCTATTGTGCCCCTCTGTCTAGAGTTATAACTCATCCTACAGTCTCAGGGCTTTGATAAAAACCAGCAGACTCACCTGTGAAAGTCATTTATTTCTGAGCAACGACCAGCCCGTTGTTTATAATAGACTAGTAGTATATTGTTTTAAATAGAATGAGATCATAGTGCAAAAAAGCAATTACACGATATTCTTAGTTGAATATTTCTATTTATATAATGTGTTCCTTATATGGTCAAACCGTTATTCAAATAATTTTCATTAATGGTCGATTATAAGTGTTTATTGTGAGTCAAATTTACCTTGGACAAGTGTCATCAAAATAAACTAGTAGCTTATTGAGATGGTATCCTATACAGATAGGTTTGTCTTTTAAGTGAAATTTTCCAAATTAAATATGTGTTCGATTGCTGTATTTCTGGTGTAGGCGGTATGAATAATAATTTAAGTAGGCCCAACTATTATGTACTGGGTGTCCCATTTTGGTTGAAATCATACGGTATCTCGGTTATTAGTAGAGATGGATGAGGTTTGCACAAACCTGTCCCACTTTTTTGTCAAACGGAAGATGCTGTAAATAAAAATTTCATAGCCCTCTTCGTTTCTGAGTTACAGGGTCGTTTCGAAAATTTTGCAATTAGGGATAACCCCCGTATCTCCGTTATTGCGGATGATATCTAAAAGGTGAAAAGTGATTCTTGTAGAACTTTTTACGTAGAATACAGTGGGATAGTCTATTTTTCTACGAAAAAAATATTTTTGAAAACATGCATGAACTAAAGTTATGTTTTTTCAAATGGATCGCCCTATATATTTCTAAATCATATGGTCCGTCTTGCTATGAGCTTTTCAAAAATATATATCACTCTATATTTTTTTTTCACTATTTGCTGCAATATTTAAAATAAATATATCATTTTCTTATTAGGAGGCCGTGATAAATAACAAACAAAATCAAAATGACATTTAATAAAATAGTCATACACATATTAAAATTTTATTTGATTGATATATTTTTAAAAAAAAAAAAAAAAAATATATGTTTTTCTTTTTTTTAACTGAATTTATTATAATGTAATGGGCTTGCAACATTCATATATTAGGTTTGTTCTCACAGTGTGTTCCCAACATGTTTGTGACATGTTTGTGACTTTTTCCAAACCGGTGTTAATGCGCAGGTCTCAAATAATGCAGTTTTTTATCGATTAAACCGTCTTCAGTGAATAGTCGAACTCTACCTTTTTATCTAATAATACCACTAATTTTAATTCCTACGTACGTTCCAGACAACAAAAACGAACGGGGAATTAACCAAAGACATCTTTTAATGCTTTTGGTTTTGTCTTATTTTAATGTTTCAATGTTTTGTAATTTTGATTCATGGGCCTGACCCGTTCCTCCATCAGCTCTTGTAGGTCTGTGTCTGTATCCGAAAATTCGGACGCCTCAGATTTATCGGAAGATCCAAAACGCTCATTTTTTACTTATTTTATAAAAGACACTAAACAAAAACAACACATCTTTTTAAGTGTTAAGCTTCAGTCATCATTACCGATGTCGGGTCGCAATACGTATGCGCCGGACACTTTACTGAAGATCTGCAAACAGGTACCGATGTTGGGTTGAAACCAATCAAAAGTTTCTGTGCTAACGCGTTTTACCCTATTGTGCATGATTATCTGTTGAAAATATGTTTCTTACAGCGCAGCTGTGAGAACAAACCTTATAAAAGCTTGCATTTTTAGCATATTTGGCATACTAGGTATGCCATGGTAAACATTTTCCAGGTGTATTTCACATTGTTGTAGTTGCCAAGAAATATTTCATATTGATCATAATCCTAAAAATCAGAAATCGGGAACAATTCCACTGGTCCATTATTCGACATTGATTTGACAAATATAATTAATACTTTCAAAGGGAGCCCCATTCATAAGGCAATTATATTTTACAAATTAGCTAAAGGAATATCTAAAAGTTCCAGTACGATAGCTTCCAAGATTACAAATAGCGGTTAAGTTTCTAATAAGTTTCCTTAATATATCGTTAATTTATTAGTGTCTCCAAAATAAACAAGAGACAGCAGTATACCTTTTTAATACTCCTTTAGTTTGTTTTATCAATCATGTATTAAGGAATAAATAAATGCATAGTATAGATAGGTACCGCACGATCGAAAAAAAAGGCGTAAGTGTTGGAGTGGAAATGCAGATGGCTGTTATTTTATGCTGGTCGATTCATTTCCCTCAAGTGAACCACTTGGTGGAGACCTCATCAGTTTGTAAATCTCATTAACTTCTTAATTAATAATAATTAATAATAAATTTTTCAGATATAGAAATTAGATTTGTTACGTTAATACATTTATGTCAATAAATCAGGATTGATAGACGTATTCAAATAGAGACAGACGTATATAAAGGAAAGCATTTTGGAAATTAAAAGACAGGGTCTTCTACAATCATCGCTTGAGCACAAAAACGAAACTTTCAGTATACCGAGCAATAATAATCCCCACTATTGCGGAAGCGAAACCAGCACACGAACGCATTAAACAGGTTACAACAGAGACACCTAAAACAACTGTTAAAGAAGCAACAGCATCACCATGTATCAAACGTATCAGTCATTGAAAAAGGTAGCTGCGAGAAGCGTCGAAGTCGGCGACACAACCCAGCTAAGATGTGGCTGGCCATGTATGAGGATGCGACAAATCTCCCACCGAAATCCCTCTTATGATGAGATGAGGGTAAGAAACCGGTGACAACGAAAAGATATAGGATATTTCTTCCAGGTCCAAAGGGATAAGCATGCAGAATCAGAGGGAGGAAGCAGCGCACAATAGGAAGCAATGGAAAGAAGCGTAAGTTAACTCAGTTAACAACGACTACCAAAATGTAAGGAGGCAACAAAGTAACGACATTTTTGAATGTCCGAAGTATTGAAGAGAGAACATCGCTATCGGCTTCTTTCAGTCATGCCAGAAAAGCTCATGAAAGAAAACGCACCATCTTCTGCGGGTAATGGCAGTAAGTAAGTAAGCATGTTCGCCAGCTTTCTCGTTGCCTCAACCTAGATTGATATACAGATGAGTCTTAATCAGTGCAACACTTTAGGGGTAGATTAACTCAGAAACACATTTATGAGCTTTTTTTGCAAAAAATGAAAAAAAAATTTTAATTTTCAAATTTTTTTCAGTTTTGTAGTTTAATAATCATCAGTTCTTTGATTGTATAGTAACATAGTAGATTACACTTATAAGCAAAAGAAACCTGTATCCAGTATTCCTAAAATGTACAAAAATTTTTAAAATAACTCGGTTATTTGGACTTATTTGAAAACCGCAAAGAGAAAATATGTTTATTTTATCGAGATCTATACCAGCTCTGAAAACATTTATGTTTGTTTTAGCGGCTTATCCTGTATACTGAATACTAGTTGTTATACTTCTCTTTGTTCTCAAGATATTTAAAAAAAAAAAAATATAAATATATATGTATATTTTTACAAAGATTCATATTATGTAAAACCACTATATAGATAAGAAATTATCAGTATTAACTCTTCACGAACACAAAAATTAACTTTATTATACATGATTTTGATGTATGTTCTCTCGTGCATTTCCTTGTACCTACATAAAGAATATTCGGTTAAAATTGTTGGCCATCCAACAGAACCGTAAATAATCAATTAATTGAGGACAGAGAGGGATCAAGAGGGCGGCACGTTAAAAGAATTCTTCAGCGATCGCCGCCGCTGTTTATCTGGTGGGCGGTGGCCGTACCGCTCTTCAATTCCTAATAAAATCGTACCGAAAGGTACGTCGATAGATCGAGACGTGTAAGTATGCGGAATAAATTACAGGAAAAATCGAAATGATGCGTAAGAAGTGAATTTAACTTCGTATTTAATTGACTTAATTCCTTATAGAGAACGGAACTAGGTACTTGAAATACAGGAAATCAAAAAAATATTTACCTAGAGTGAGACGTAAGTTATTATTGACCTAGTCAACAAGGTCTCTAATGGCCTTCTTAACCTAAGTATATATACTTTTTTTTACTACAAAAATAAATAATGAAAATATTTTCGTGTTTTTCTAAAGTGTTTCAATATTTGAGGATCTGATATATGACTAAATCTAAATTTCTCTATTACTTGAACAAATCGAAAAATCAAGTAGACTGGGGTTAGGTGTCGTGGAAATGAAAGAAACGAAATTCATGCCTTTCAATAAATTCATATTTTAAGAAACGACAATTATCTAAATGATTTGAGCACAAAAAGTTTCAGTAATATTGGATGATGATTTCATGAGTATATCAGTGCAAGATTTAATATATCATTGGAAGAACTGGAAGTATTAGTAGTTTGTATACTCCTCCTGAGCTCCAAAAGGTTCATGTTCTTGTGGTTCTTTTAGCCATGAACTAAAGTTCACTTTAATTTCTTTTTGAAGAAATAAAAAATCCTCCCTTAGTTGACAACTGGGCGACCTTACACTACCAGTGCTTTTTTAGTATAAATTTAATTGGTTCAGGTCAGTTATAAGAGTTGGGTAAGTGAACAAGATGGGAGTAAAAAATTCAAGGCCGCGACACACGAAGGTCATGACAGGCGTTATACAAAAGTGGTAACGATCTAAAAAACCAATGAAGAAGAGAGGGAAGTAAGGAGCTACGGGCTAAAACTTGAAACGTAGATGTTAATTTAGCCCATCTTTTTATGATATTTTGATGACGTTTTATTCACTATGAATCCCCATCTTCAAAAGCGAAAAAATCATCTGATTTAATTAAATTTGGTATGTCGATAGATTGAACCAAGGCCTGTGACAGTTAGTTTTGACGTAAGAAACGTCAAAAGTTGATGTCGTCCGATCGTCGCCAAGCAAATTTGGTGGGTAGGCTGCAAAATTGGATACGACGCGACGTTTCGTATTCGTTTACATCTTCATCGGGGTTGGACGGAGAGACAGACGGAGAGACGGACAGACAGGCAAACAGACAGACGGACAGAAGTTTCATTTCAAATATGCGCACATAGTGTACGCACAATTCTTTTTTATTAAATTAAATATTTTGTTTTAGTAATTAGGTTAAGGTAATTACGTCTTTAGATGCTTTTTGCATTAGAATTGTTTGTTCCTTTTTTATTAAACAATTGAAAGAAAGAATTTTTCCACAATCGTGAGATAGTTAATAATAGGCGGTTGAAGCGTATACTGTTGACGAGCGCTATTGTCTTTCCAACGACTCTAAAAAAAGTGTGAATTAAAGTGCCAAACACAACTGTCACTGTGATGGATCCTTTCATTGCATAGACTAACATTTCCAAACCTGGATCCCGGTGTATATTTATCACCGAAATCCCGATATTAAATCCCGGGATCCCAAAAATCTGGAAAAATGTAAATGCCCAAACTAAAGTGATTCGACTTTATACACTTTACTCTTTTAAAGATCATATTTTATTTATACTAAGCAGAACATCAATATTTAAAAAAAAAAAAAAAAAAAAAATATTTCATTTTTTTTTTCATCAAGAATTGTATTTTTACTTACTAAATATGAATGTTACTTCGTTTTGTCTATTTTAATAAAAAGCTCTTTCGTTTTCTTTTTTGATATATGTAGCTGCATTTTTATGTATTTTTTTTAGATTAAATTTCTCATTCTGATAATCAATCCCGGGATTATAGGTTCTTATCCAGGGATTTCAAAACGGGATCCCGAAAATTGGAAACCCCAGTTGAGACTCCTGATTTCGGCATTGTTTTTTAACGTTATTTCCAAATGACTTCGGGAATACTATACCTCGCTACTCGCTACCCGCTACTACCAAGGCGTGTAAACTCTATATGTGAGAGAATATCTCTTTCAATTATAGAGTATAATGTAAATAATCATTAAACCATCAGAAACATTCTTTAATAAAACTACAAATTTGGTTGACTTTGCTTTATTATATTATATTGATTAATTAATAAATATATATATAACAAAATAAAATAAGACGCTTTGTTTTCTATAGACTATACAATCAGGATGAACTTAGTAGATAATGCAGATGTTTATAGTACTGCTAAATTGTCTTTATGATTCTGCAGATGTTAACCCAATAAAGGACTTAATGCATTCTAAATAGCAACAGTAAAATGATAGTGATCTGATTTATAGTGTTTTCAACATCTGTATGTCATGTATAAAATAGAAGAAAGGAAATGTCTTTACATACTAAACTGTACATATTATACAATGTAGAAAATGTGAATTATAATTTCTGCAACTTTCTTGCAATATTGCCATATGTGGAATCAATTAAATAATTCATTTAAAGTTTAATTCTAGAAGTTTTCAGAATTTTCAGATTCTAGAAACCCGCTGTCATATAATTATAATTAATGGAGTGATGACAAAACAAAATATAATTTATAGTATAGAATCGAATATGTAATTTGACATGGCTCTATTTTGTTGCTTATTTTCAAATCTATTATTAGAAATACTTTATGATAAGTTCTCGATGACCTTGAACCCCAGGTAACCACATGTATGCATGTTGCAGATTTCTGAAATTTTGCCTTTCGTGTTATGAGATAAATACCATACGGGGTTTCAGTTGTTAAGTGTAATATTCGCTAATTAAAGTGACGGATAAAATAATTGCAGCTCTAGCATATTATATATTTTTCTGCTAACGGCAAAATAAACAAGAAAACTAAAATAATGGAATAGACAAGTGTTAGTATGTACCGAGAGATTTATCTTAAAGTTTATAGCTTAAATGTAGAAGACGGACTGTATTTTAAATGGTTACTTTAGTAAAAATATTTTAATTGTTGCTATTGATTGGCAGGCGAATCCAATATTCTTACTTTACTTACTTGCTTACTGCCATTAATCGCTGACGAGTACTTGATACGCATCAGAAGATGGTTACACAAGGCGTTTTCTTTCATGAGCTTTTCTGTTACTGAAAAGCCCGATACGTGATGTTACCTCTCTTTCGCACTCCGGACATTCAAAAATCTCCTTACTTTGTTGCCTTTTTACTTTCAGGTTGTCATTGTTAACTGTGTTTACAATTCTTCTCCATTGCGCTGGTTCCTCCCACTGATTCTGCATGATTATCCCTTTTAAGTTTTCATGGAAAATACTTTTAGGTTAGGGTTGTCAACATTCCAAATAAAAAAGAGAGGATGAAAGGGTAAAAAAGCGCCACAGGCAAAACATTTTTTGAAACCTCGTCCAAATATCAAGAATTTATCCAAAAATTATGTAAAAGTTATGCGGTTGATGGTCTTTCTTAAACTTTCTTTAAATATATACAGGGTGCCTCAGAAATAAGTGCAAGTATTTTAACTGGTAGTACAGTTCAACCCCAGAAACACGGCTCAGAGGTTTTTTTCACGAAAAAAGTTTTTGAAAATTCCGAATTTTTTGAATTTTTTTTTGGATATTTTTTTAGTTTTTATTAAAAAAAAATAATTTCTTGATAATATGGCAACATAGGTAGTAGATTAAATTTACAAGAACGAAAATCCACAAAAGATCCAGTGGTTCTCAAAATTTTAGCAAAAAATCATTTTTTTGGAAATTTTCAAAGTAAAATAACTCCGTTATTATGGGCTTATTTGAAAAACGATAAAGAGGAAATATGTTTCTTTTATCAAGATCTACCACCCCTTATAATACTTGCACTTATTTCTGGGACACCCTGTATATACACAAAACTTTATACTCATTTCATACGAATGAGTGGGCGTGGCGAAAGACACATTATTACTAGATTAACAACTTTATTAAGATTTGTGGGATGGACAAATAATTTTTAGAATTTGAGTTTGGTCTGTAAAAAAGAGGACTTTTTCAATACAAGAGAGAAAAGAAAACGGTACAATCAAAAACTGGACTGTCCTCTCGAATAGAGGACGGTTGGCAACCCTACCTTAGGTACTTACCTTTCGAGTTGTCCACCTGGTTTTCTGTTACCGTCTACTAGCTCGCTAAAGAAGAGATTTTGGTAAGCCATTTTATTGTATCTTGCATACGAGACCAGCCCATCTTAAGCAGGGTTTAGTAACCATGACTTCAGCGCTCTAGCAGCTAGCTTTTTCGGGAACCGTTACGTTTAAGATCGAATGTTCCATATTAACCAATACCAAAAAATTTTAAAAATTTAAAATAACCAAAAAAAATTACCGACACAGTATATTTGTATATTTCTAACCATTATACACCAAAACCACAATTTATAGTTGTTTCTCTTTGCCATTTTTAAAATAAATTGATAATAACCGAGTTACAAAGAATATACCTAGCTAGAAAAAGAATGGACTCTGCCATACTGAAAAATGGTCCTACAGAAGTGGCGCCATCTATTGAGTAGGGCTTGTTTTAAATGGATCGAAGCGCGGGTTTTTTAAATGAGCGTATTTATTGAATTTTACTCTAAAATATATAATTAATTTGATTATTAAATCTTATTTTTTACACAAATTCAACAATACTAATAACAAGTATCCTTGTGATGTGTAAAAAATAAGATTTAACAGTATAATTTATACAATTATTAAATAAAATTAAAGCCAAACATGTGTAAATATTATTTATACATCGTTTATTATAATAAAATAAGACCAACGTAATACGCCCAAAATTTTGTAAATGGAGTAAATATAAATAGGTACTTAAATGATAGCAAAAATAAATGACTTACATTATATTTTTAGGGCCACAAACAAAATGAATTGTCTAATAAAAACACATATAACAAATTAGTTTGAAAAACGTTTTGATGGTTTTGATAATTATTTTTGATAATATAATGATTGGCGCTATGACATCGACAATATTTTTTGAGAATTTGACAATAATATGACAATGGCCGTTGGAAACTATGGAAACAACAAAAAAAATCTGATTGAACGCCATCTGTCAATAACTAGTAGCAACTTTTTAACCTAAAAATTAATTGCACTACCACCTAGCGCCCAAGGCTGGAACTATTTTATTTGAAATTTCCGTGGAAACGGTGGAACCGCTATTGCTATTTCACTTTCCGGCCCCTGCGGAGTTATTTAACTTTGAAAACGTCAAAAAAATTGATTTATTTTTAAAAGATTTTCAGAGCCACCGATTTTTTTCTGTATTTACATCGCGTTTAGAGCCGTAACCATGGTAATATCAGAGATTAAGAAATTATACCGTGGAAAAATTTGCAGTGAATAGACAGTTCTAAAAAGTTTGTTAAAATATACAGGAAAATTTAAAAGAAAATGCACGATTTTCAACATATTTTTCTTGCGAAAAAAACCTCATAGACGTGTTCCTAAGGTCGAAATACCTATACCACCCCTGAAAGTATTTGCATTTATTTAAACTTGCTCTGTATATGAGAGACAGAAGTTTTTACTAAATACACAGGGTGTTTCAAAAAACATGTGCCATCTCTCGTGGGGAGATTCCTCATGTAAAAATAAGATTGATTTTTCATATGAATATAGGTCCGATTCTGCTTTGTTTCCTAGCTACAGGGTGTTAAAATCTTAATATTTTTTCGATTTATTATAATTTTCTTCCAAGTACCTTTACCGTTTCAAATGAAATTTTGAGGGTAAAAGTTACTATAAATGCTACATATTTTAAAGCTAAAAAAGTATCGACATATTTACCAGGGACGTGCATGTGGGTTGTCACTGGAATATTTTTCTAAAAAAAAGCATGTACGCCACTGACTTTTTTTCTCTTGTTACCGAAATAGTGTAAACAGTTTAATGCCGATTAAAGTTGTCTCTTGATATTAATTTGCCTTGATGCAAGTCTAATAGCAAAAACCTTTCAAATACATCTGAAAGTCAACCTTAAAGGTCGTTTAAGGTCTCACAACAAGGTTCTTTCTGGAATCACTCAAGGAGGTTTGAAAGCCACATATGTCAAGGTCAAGCGAACTGCGCATGTGGAGGAGCCCAATCGGCTAATATCTCCTACTGATGTTAAAACTTCTTAAAATTTTGTTTTTTGTAATTATCTTAAATACCATTATTTTTTTATTTGAAATTGCTGCAGGTTGGACTAATAGTAACTAATATTAATAATATTTAATAATAAATTAGGTATAATATGTAATTTATTAATTTCATTTTTATTTTAATTTTATTAATTGTGATTAATAAAATTGCGTTTATCTCATCAAGGATGCCGAATACGACAAAATATCAAGAGATAACTTTTAATTGGCATTAAACGGCCAACACAATTTTGATGTCAAAAGAAAAAATTCAGTGGCGCACATGATTTTTTTTTAAATATTCTAGCGATAACCCATATGCACGTCCCGGATAAATTTATCGACACTTTTTTAGCATTAAAATATGTAGCACTTATAGTAACTTTTACCCTCAAACCACTAAAAGTACTTGGAAGAAAATTATAATAAATCGAAAGATTATTAAGATTTTAACACCCTGTAGCTACGAAACAAAGCAGAATCGGACCTATGTTGATACGAAAAATCAATCTTATTTTTACGTGAGGCATCTCCCCCACGAGAGGTGGCACATGTTTTTTGAAACACCCTGTATAGAGAATACCGCCGATCAGTGGCGGATAAATATTGTAAATTGAGTTAAATAATTAATAATTAATATTGTAAATTGGGTTAAAGCCGTTTAGGTTAAAAATGGCGTCCTAAAAGCATATTCTACATTACTTTTTATTTGGGCCCCCTCCTAAAATAAATTCCTGTATCCGCCACTGCTGCCGATCGATGGTACAGTTTAAAAAACAGAGATACCGTTCTTATTTTACTAAAAAACCAATATACTAAATGCAAAATTAAGGGTTATGTTATCATTAAACGAGTTTAGAGTCAGAGAGACAGAGGAGGGACTTAAAACAGCAATGATTTGACAGTCGGTTGATCTTAAAGTTAAGCATTAACTCTAGCAGCTTACAGCATGTATTGATTGCTTCTCTACGCGCGATGGGAATAAAAATTGTAGACCGTGACATACGAGACGCAAGAGGAAAAGTGGTAAAGATAGATCATCATTGAATGTAGATGGAGCTCGAAGAGAACAGGTGATTTTAGTTTTAGTAAATTTAGGAACTAATTTACCTTCGGGGCTTAGCCTCGGTTGCCGTTTTCGGTCTTGCATTAGCTCATCATTAACCAAAATACATTAAAATCTTAGTTTATAGTTAATATTCGGTGCCAAAACAATTTTCTTCAACTAGTTTCCAATCAGTCTCAAATCTGTTGTTCGCGACCATTTCCCGGAGTTGCAGTTGCGTTGCAATTTTAAAATTGCGCGTATTCAAGTTATTCGTGGCTACTTTATATATTTCAAAATAGGTAATGAAGATAGGTTTACCAACCGTCCCCTATTCCAGAGGACAGTCCTCTTTTTGATCTCACTGTCCTCTTTTCTCTCGAGCACATACCAAACTCAAAATCTGAAAAATATTCGTCTATCGTCACAAGGCTAAAAAAATCAATCTGTGTCTTTCGCTACTTCCACCCGTTTGTACAGAAAAGAAAATGAAGAAGTATTTATGTAAGACAAATTTGTAGAAGCAATAAACATGTTTAACTATTTTTTGTTTATTTACTGTTATATTTTGAAAAAAAAAGTTTCCTTGAAAATGGTTTATTTTATGTATATTATTCAAGTGATTTCCACGTGGTTATTTTATATTTTTCAAACTGGGTGATTAGGAACTGAACATAAATTTGTCGGAGAGGTTGATTGAGGAAGATTGAAACACGAAGAACTCTGTAATTATAAACTTTCTGGTGTACTCTATGAAACACGTGATAGAGAAAGCATATATGGATAGAATGAGTCATACGTTGTCTGCGAGTCTGGGGTATTTATTAATAATGATATATAAATGTATTTATACATTGAACTAATTGAAACTGATTCAGAATGAGTTGCAACCGTGTGCGTACAGAAGTTTCATTTTATTTGGAAACTGATTGTAGAGTAAACTAGTTCGCAACTTTTGTCTCAAATTATTCGCACTGTGGACAGTTGACCTAAAATAGTTATATGGTAGCATCCAAGTGGTACTTGGTCCAAGTACACTTTGACCGACAACCCCCCTTAGAATACTTTATTTTACTACCTATTATCATATATTATGCTCTACATTAAAAATACCAACCGGATATTTTAAAGTAGATAATATTTAGGCTAACCCAACTACACTTATATTTACATTTTAATTTATCTCTTTTGTGTAACATAAGTGACTTTAACTGCTCCCATTATCTACTGACGTAATGGATTCAAAAAAATACATACATACCAGAAAAATTCTTTCGGTCACTCTATATTTTAACATTATCTGCGCGGCAATATTTAAATGTTCGGTTTTTATTTTGGTACAAGTGGCATCTTGAGAGATAAAGGTGCCGCTTTTAAAGTTATGCTTCGAGGAAAACATTTTTTACTATTTTATGAAGTATTATTGTGATATCGTACGAAAGGCTGGGCTAGTACGTTATGCGAGATGTTTTACAAGAAGGCTTTTAAGACATAATTCCTGCTATACGTGTGCTAGGCTTTTATAAAGTAGTTTATTCCTTGATAAAACAGGATATATACTGTGTGACATGGAAATTGCAACACCCAGTGTATGTTTATATTTATAATGTTTTGTTAGTTTATTGTCTGCATGAAGTGTAGTAAACGATAATATTTCATCCCAGTCTGATTACAAATAACAAAGCTTTATTTAATTTAAAAAAAAACATAGATAGAGATATTTAGTTTCATATTGCTTTTGGGGTATTGAAAATATCGTTTAGGAATGCCTCTTATAAGGCTGATTCTCACTATACCTTCCGTATCAGCTTCTTTCCGTTTCCCTTCCGTTTACATAAAATATTATATCATGTAAATGATTAGCACAATGCACACTATCCGTTCCGTTTCCCTTCCGTTCCGTATCCTTTCCTTCCATACATTTTTTTGGCGGACGGACTGAAGCGTATAGAAAACAGCGTTGTCAAGTTCTTACATTTATACCAGGTGTGTTAAAATTTTGCTGATATTTATACATTCTTTCACTTCTTAATTAAATCTATTGCCTATTTCAAAAGATACACATTTTTAAAATAAAACTTTCGCAATGATATAAATTGTACAATAAAAATTATGGAACTGATACGGAACGGAAGCTTAGGTATAGCGTCAATACAATAAGAAGTGCGGAACGGATATGGAATGGATATGGAATGGAAACGGAAGGTATAGTGTGAATCAACTAAAAAGACGTGAATTATATCATCAATTAAGTTGGATTTGAACAAGGTATAGGATATTAGACCTACGAGAGGCTGAGATATCTTGTCGGGAAGTTGGAAACAGGATTGGCTGAAATGTTACAACAGTGATGTGATATTAGGCAAAATGGTCTGTACATCATCACAATACACGTCGTAGGGGCACTGGGACCTTAAGAAGAACCAGTAATCGCGAAGAAAACTCCTTAAGACTTGTACCTTCAGAGTCCGCTTCAGCACAAGCAGCATAATATGACATGAGTGGAGGATAGCGGCTCAACAAATATCCATGGGCTCGATTTATCGAAGAATTAGGGCTGGGTATAGGCTTACTGTCCGCGATTGTTATTGCCATTAACCAATAGACAGCTACGTCCAGCATGGTGTCAAGAACGGACTCACTGGAATCGGGTTGTTTTTAGTGACGTTTTTGTTTGTGGGCTCACGATGATCGTGGGAGAGTCCGTAGGAGACATGGAAAAATGGGCCAATTTCAATATTGCAGGGAGCGTCAGACTGGACTTACTAGAGGCATTATGATTTGGGTTGCTATAACCCAGTGAGCATTTAAGGGAAATGTGACGTTATTAATGTCGTTATTACGTTACAAGCACGTCTTTGAGAACGCACAAGAATGTAATAATGACGTCACCGAGAACACATTTCCCTTAAAAG
Organism: Sitophilus oryzae; assembly: GCF_002938485.1. Lineage (NCBI taxonomy): Eukaryota > Metazoa > Arthropoda > Insecta > Coleoptera > Curculionidae > Sitophilus > Sitophilus oryzae. The sequence goes on along the minus strand of NW_022147065.1, from coordinate 1,126,715 downwards.
AATAAAATGCTTACTGGGAACAGTTAGAAACAGGTTATCTCTAGTTTTTTTTGGACAGAAACTTAAACGATCAATCATATATTAATAACGTGTTACAACCTGTATTTTTTTCCAGCAATTCCAAAAAATTTTCAGCAAGACAATGTCAGACCATATACCTCTGAAGTTACTAGAAATTTCCTCCGATAAGTTAATGTAGACAAACATTCTTTTGTGGCTCGCAACGTCATCAGATTTTTAGCAAAGATGACATATTAGGGTTCTTTTAGCTTATTGAGCATGGCTGGGATGTGAGGTAGTAGGCTGAGGCGGTTGTCACATCTTATACTGCATGTACAACATCTACGTCGCGAGGTAACATTATCCTGGGAGATCCTACTACAGGAAGTGTAGGTATGGATCATTTGATTCGCAGCATGCCTCGAAGAGTTACAGAATGTCTAATCATGCATTAAAAGTGCAACCTACTATTGAAATTTTAAGAATTCCTTTCAATACATTTGTTTGACAATGTTATCGATTATTATTCATATTTATCCCAACTGCATCCTAAAAATATTAATAATATACATTTACATTATTTACTGAGTGTTGCAAGTTCTCGGTCATGCAGCGAGTATATAATAATTTATATATTTGTATTGAGTCTAGGATGTGCCCAATTCGAGTGTGATCATTGGGGAAACTATAACAGATACGAAGGTCAAATTATGGCAAGGCTTGAAAGGCAAGGCATTTTTTTTAAATGTTTTGAAAATCAAATAATTCCAAATACTTCAAAAATGTAGATTAATTTTGTATAGAAAAGTTAAGTTTTAACCGAGGTTTTAACTAAAACCCCACGAAAAATGTGATTTGGATTTCACGTTTTTGCATGTTTGCACCTCAAAAAATACATAAAATAACAGAAATCACAGCTAATCTTTAGAAGACTTACAGGACAAATTGACTAGACTAAATAACTATAATATGTTATGCTGATTTCCCGCCAACATACAAAATTGTGATACAAGCCTTTCGCCACATGGTCCTAATGTTTTACAAGCGAAAAATAAGAATATTAACATTTAAAATGTTAATTAATGTGAATATTACCTTTTGAGCTGTTAAATAAAAGTTCTTTAACCTATTTGTGTAGAAAGGGTTTTTTTAAAATATTTATTGTGTAGGCAGAACATGCTTTATAGTTAATTTCAACAATTCCTGTTATGATTTATAAGTTCAAATATGAATTTTAGGTTTCCGTTCGTTGATATATTAATTTATATGCACATTTGATTGAAAATACCTATTTATGATATTTTTAGTGGCTCATTATTTTCATGTTTTTTGTAAAGATCTTAGACAAAAATACGTCACCTTAAAGAAAAGTTACACAGAAGCGATGTGTGCTTTTACCCTGGGGGTGAGTGCCACCTATTTTAATTGCAAAAATCAATCAAGGGATTAATTCTAAGCAAAAAATGTTCTATAACATTTTTTTCAGAAAATTAATAATTTCCTAGTTATTTAGGATTGAAAATGTTGATTTTTCATCTAAAAAAGCATATTTTTCTATTATTTTTTATAAATAACTCGAAAACTTTGCGTTTTATTGCAAAACTCATATTAAGCAAAAATGGAGCTTTTGGAATAACTAAACGATCCATTTCTTATGTGATTTTGTGACAAATTTCGAATGACAAAATAAAACAACCAAATAACGAATTTAGACATTTTAGTCCATAAAGGTTGCCATGACGACCTTTACGGCCTAGGCCGAAAAAGAAACATTTTACGGACTGAAATGAGTCCGTAAAATAGCTGTTTTTGGGAGCGTATGACAAAAATACTTTTTTAAAAAAGTTCGTAGTTCAAAAACTCGCGGAGTTATGATAAGAATATTTTTTCGGAAAAAAATTGACAACAAAATGTATGAATTATGACTAAAATCATACAAATAAAAACTAAGGGTAATACATGTACAGTTGGCTATATTTAGCTCCTAACAATGGGTTCTGTAAGTTCGAGCGGTTTAGAATGCCTAAATTTGGAAAAAAGTTGAAAATAATGAAAAACATTTTTTTAATTTTTTAAAAAACTTAATTTTTTTTACATATCTCAAAAACTAAGCAAAATACGTAAAACATGCGAAAGAGTAAAATTGAAGGCCATTTTTTTGCAATATTTTTGCTTTCTTTCAATTTTCTGTAGATTCCTTTATTTCGTAGATATTACGTTTTTTTAGTTTGACTTGCGTGTAAGGACCACCTTCTTTGAGCCCTTAAAACCCAAATATCTCGTAAAAATGAAGAGTTCAAGACTGTTCAATTATAGAGGTTAATTCGTAGCTCGTGTAATTTCCTACAAATTGATAGTTTTTATTTTTATGATTTTAGTCTTAGATTTTCTTGTTAATTTTTTTTCTAAAGAATGAGGTTACTTCCTGTTTCACCGAAAAACTATTGATTATTAAATGGCACCCTCGGTATATTTCTACTTTATGCGATAGAAAATGACACTCTGAATAGAATGACATATCATATATCAACTTTTGACATTTGCGTATATGGTTTATTTGAAATTATAACATACGTTTCATAACGACCATTTGACTCGAAATACCAAGTGTGTGGTACAAAATTATTCGTGAAAAAATGCTTTTTCCAAATATGCTAATGAGCCACCCTTTCCATTTGAAAAAATTGACATATGATTAAAAATACGATTTGGGCATTTTAAAACAGGCCAGGACAAGACACGAAAAAGGTCAGACGATAAAATCTATTTTTTTAAGGCTCCTTGTTAAAAAATTAGTGTTTTTAACACAGGCATGGCACTCTAGATTCAAATTTAAAATACGATTTTTTTTACCAAAAATGTCAAAATTTGACATATGATATGAAAGATATGATAGAAATATACCGACGGTGTTTTTCGGTGAAACAGGAAGTGACCAAAAACAAATGAATACGTCAATCAATCTTTTATTTATTTTTATGTCCCCCCCCCCCATATACTAACTTTAGTATGTTATATCTCCAAAAAAATCCTTTATGGGTATTTCGCCACTGCACTGCAAGATCATCGACAAAATAAAATAAGAAAAAATTAATTAATTAAATTATTTTTTTTTTATTTTTATACTAAATATCGTTTTTTATCTAAAAAAATAAAAAAGTTATAGGTTATAGTCACTTTCAAGATGCATCCGGTATAGAAAAAACAACATCCGCGGACTATTGAGCGGACATTGAACGAAGAGAAGAATTTTAAAGTATCTTTAAGTGAAACTTTATTGTTAAAGTAGCATAAATATGCTTAGTTGTAGTTAAAGTATATACTATTGAAGGAAAGAGAGAATTATAATAATTATTAATGGGGTGGGCGCCAGGTAGAGTACTCGCCCGGTCTCAATATTTCCCTTCCGCGGGCCCTGATGATAACTCGGCTATTGTTACACCTACGGTAATCAACAAAAAATGAGTCGATTCGTTATTCCAAAAGCTTCATTTTTGCTTTATATGAGTTTCGCAAGAAAACGTAAGGTTTTCGAGTTATTTATAAAAAATGGCAGAAAAATATGCAATTTTTAGATGAAAAATCAACATTTTCAATCCTAAATACCTAGGAAAATATAAATTTTCAATATTGGCCCTTTATGAAAAAAATGTTACTGAACATTTTTTGCTTAGATTTTATTCCATATGATTTTACAATTAAAATGGTGGTTTTCTGCCCCCGAAGAGGGGTGGCACTCACCCCAGCATTAGTACACATCGCTACTACTTAACTTTTGTTTCTTACATATGTCTCTATTCACTGTTGAAATTTCACGTCAATCGGTGGAGGTGTCAAGAATTCGGAGGTAATACCCTATTTTTTTTTTTTTTTTTTTTAACCATTTTAGAACAAGAAAACAAAATAAAAAAAAAAAAAAAAAGCAAAAACAACTTCATCGACAAAAGCACTCACAAACAACAAAATCACAAAAAAAATACAAACAACAAAATACACAATAAACAATACATTCAAAAAATTTAAGTCTTTAAAATTGCAAAAAGAATATACATGGCAGTTTTTTCTTGGAATATATAATAATAAATATAATTTAAAGTTATAGAATGTCATCACCGACCTTTGACCGGTGTGTGAGATGATCAAATTTAAAATTCCAAAAATTGTTCATAATCAAACATCAACAAAGAATAGTTTACCGCGTATAGGGCTCTCTCCAGTAGGTATGATTTTTGAGCTTCACGAAAATGCAGAGAAAAATAGCTGTTCAAAAAGGCAGATGATTGGCGCATTTTTGGCGTTGCTGATATTGAGCCTTTAACTCGTTCTGAGCTCGGGGTTTGGCAGATAAAGATCGTGCTCTGCATTCTAAGTGGATAGTTATGAGATAACAAAAATATTTATGAAGAATGCATTTTTTGTTGCAATTTTTCTCTTGTAAAGATAATCATAACAAAATAAAAAAAAAAAAAAAATATTATTTTTAAATAATGTATCTATTACAGCTAAAATGGATGCTGGCTGGTTTTCAGAAGCTGGCCAGCTATTTTAAGTGCTGTATTTTTTGTTGGTTAGGTGTCAGTTTGTAGTGTTGGACTTTATTTGGTTTGTCTTTATTTGTTTTTAAAAAAAAAAAAAAAAATAATATATAAAAAATACTTAAAGTTGTAAATAAAACGTTAAGAGAAAAATCATAAGTAACGAATAAAAAAGCATATTCTCAAATTCAGAAAATCAATATTTAACCGAGTAAAAGATGCCACACATTTTTTTGCAAAAAAATATTTTTCCAACTCGTTCAATCATCGTCGATTGTATCGATCACAAACATTCGCGAACCCCGAAATAAATTATCAATCCGGAAAAAGCTTACTCGTCGGTTTTCCTACTAAACGAAGCTACAAAGGATCGGTACGAAATCAGTACTATCGGCAGGTCCAGCGGTAGTCGATCGGCGACCTCCATACCGCACCGTGTGTAGCAGGAGTCGGGCATAGGCAGGCCGCAGGACGACAGAGTCGGCAACGGGGCACCACAGTCGGATCGCGCGTGCCGGTCGAATACACGCGCGCACGTGCCTCTTTGGATGATGCGGTGGTGAGTCGCGATGGTGCGCGAACGCGGACAGTGGTGCGTGTAATTGAGCGGGCTGATTTCGTCAGTGGTGTATAATGATTTTCTGGAAAAATCAACTGGGTTTTTTATTTGATTTTTAACTATGCTCTATTTTAGTGAACGATATTTTGTTGAAAAAATATTAGAAAGATAAATATTTGTTAGTTTCTGTAAATTATTGCAAATTTAAATGTACAGAAACACCCTTTTTAAGGTACGCGTCCACTAATCGGCGTCGGACGGACGGTACGCATCGGAAAAATCGGATGTTTTTTGGGTCCATGTTTACTACCACGGATTATTGGAGTCGGTATCACCATCTCTCGCTCTCCGCAGTTAGCAAAGTGGTGTTGAAGCTTATGTCTTCATTGAACTTGAATGTTATAATTGTTGCGTGTTGTCGGGAAGAGAGAACGAACGAAGAGAGAATGTTGGTGCATAATATTGTGTAAAAGACCAAGGTTCGAATAATATGCGGTTTATTTTGTGATTTAATTCTAGATGAAAGAAAGTTCTTTGAATATTTTCGAATGTCCCACGTTAGATTTGAAGCTTGCTTTTAAATATTTAAAACGACCAAGTTTATTTAGATAGTGTCCGCACGGAACGGATTTTGATTTCGTCTTTGGAATCCCGTCCGGAAATGCCGAAGTGCGGTCGGTTCGATGCCGATAGGTGAACGCGGTCATATTCAAATATCTGAATTAATTAAATAATCCGATTCATCCAATGCGTACCGTCCGTCCGACGCCGATTAGTGGACTGACAATACCTATAGGAAGATAGACGAAAACTAACTAATATCGGGGTCTGGAATTTTTATCAAAAACATGATGATGATAACCGCATCGATATCTGTTACCGTTGTTTCGGAGTTACGGGGGGTGTTTCAAAAATCATTTTTAACAAATCTGTAATTCTTTAACTATAAAAATGTTGTATTGTTATGTGAAAACATTTCCAAAGAAAAAAAAAAAAACGTAGAATTTAATGGTTTAAGTATTTTTTTAAATTAATATTTAAAATTATCAACAGAAAATTTGATTTTTTTATATGGGAGGATGTCCCGTAAATTTTAATTCAATTGAAAAAATAAAATTACCTTTCAAAAATATATAGCATGAAAAATAAATTATAAAAAAAAAAAAGATATAGGGTTTTTAAAAATTAGCCCACTGATAATACCAGGTGCGTCTCAAAAAAAGGCACTCCTATAACTTTTATTTTTTTAGGATTTTTTTTGAGATTTGGTATGTTTTTGGTATGACATAAATTGGGTTGGTTGGACGTATTCAATTGTTTTCGATTACTTCCGGTTTCTGCAAATGACTACAACTTTTGATTTTTTAATAGCACCCTCGGTATTTTTTTGCTTTAAATGACATGCCATATTATGTCTACTTTTGACATTTCGCATATAGTTTATTTGAAATTATAACTTGCGGTTCTTAACGAAAATTTGACTTGAAATACCAAGTGTGTGGTATCAAATTATTCATGAAAAAATGCTATTTCCAAATATGCTAATGAGCCACCCTCGTTACATTTGAAACCAGAGATACGATTAAAAATACGATTTGAGCATTTTCAACGATCGGGACAGACACTAAAGCATTGGAGCAGATCTATTTTCCAAAACCATGATGAAGAATTAGTGTTTTTATCGTATCCATGGCACTCTAGACTGAATTTTAAAATACAATTTTTTTATTAGTTTTTTTTATTTTTTTTTACATATGATATATAATTATTCAGAATATCATTTTCTATCGAATAAAGTAAAAATATCGAGGTGCCATTTAAAAATCAAAAGTTGTAGTCATTTCCGGTGAAACAGGAAGTGGCTAAAACAATTGAATACAATCAATTCTAATTTATATCGTATACTAACATGCAATCTCGTTTTTATCTGAAAAAAAATAAAAACGTTATAGGGGTGAAACCCTTTGAGACCCACCCAGGTATGGGCGTTGGTGCCCATAACATGTACCAAAAATTCTAGCTGAGCAGCAATTAAAACAAAAATAATATTTGCAATGAGAAATTACACCACCCCAAACTATATTTAACAACATCCTTTACATTTATACTTTTGTCTAAAAACAATAAAAATAAATAGCAAACCAAGACATGAGATATTGCTACAGGTGTTCGACATATCGACCGTCTTCTATTATGGACAGACAGGACAGTTTTTGAACATTTCTCGCGGTATTCTTAAACTCAGTGGAGTTGAAAGATACCATCATATAACCACTAAGTACTTCTAATTCTTGTCTAGATTATTGGGCAATTTAAAAATAAGGAACCTTTATTCTTTTAAGTCAGGCGGCCTCGAAGGTCAACGGCTGGGATTTGGGTTAGCTATTCAATTATTCTCAGAAATTGGCTGCAAATTTGCTGCGATAACTTCAGCGTTCTAAAGCGGTGCCTCGTCTTTCTGGAAGAAGGTAATAACCGATTTCCATTAGGGCCAGATTATCAATAAGGGATACAAAGCCTACTAGTTAAAAAGTGGCGAACTTTTAAAAATTCTGTATTTCGAAAGGGGACATAACAAATATCAAGTGTGCTATATTTTTGAAAAGTTTTCAGTTAATTAAAATACTCTCTCTTAAAGGTATCCCAAACCCAAAAAATAAGTTTTTCTCACTCTTAGTAGTAATTTAAAAAAAATGCTTAAACTATTAAAATCTACGTAAAAGGTACTTTGGAAAGCTGAAAGAAAAGAATACAAAATTTTCTAATTTTTTTTTTTTTAATATTTGTTTAAAAATACATATTGTTGAAAACACACCGTAACTCGAGCGATATCAATAACCAGATGTTGATGTTGCGGTTTTCCATCATATTTTGACAAGAATTGAACACCGATGTTAGGTTACGTCTATGTCCTATAGAAAGGTGTTGCCCTTTAAAAGCGTCAATTTTGACCCACCCTGAACAGGGTGTCAGTGGCTTTACTGGATAAATTAATAAAATCATATATTTTTTGGAAATATTCTCGGAAAAGGCAATTAGTATTTTAAATTATGCTCTTTTGATGTAAAGAAAATATTACTCTTACAACTTAATCAGATATTTTTGACTGTTCTTCGGACAGGCGCAAATTTCAATTTTTATTTTTACTCATAAAAATAAAGGCAGATGTAAGGGAGTTGAAAACCCGAATGAGAAAGCAGTCACTGTAGGCTCATTTCCGTCAAAAATATTAGAAATGATCAAAACTAATGATCAAAATTTTTGTACCGCGTATGGCGTTCTGGGGCGTTTCAGTTAAAAACGAGGTTAAAAATAAATGATGAAGAGATTTTATAAAAAGTTTATTATTTTAATACTGTTTACGATATATTCAAACTTGTGAACAAACAATAATTTCATTCATTTTCAATAAATCAATAAATTAATAAAAAAGGGACACAAAAATAAAGTAAAACGCATTTTTTAGAAATTTTTGACAACAGAAATATAACTTGGCTAAGGAACCAATAGAAATTAAAAACCTATATATTTTATGATTTCTCGCATTATTGAAAGTACAAACCACTGAAATATGAAGCTAAAGTAATAAACATAAATGATTTTCAACAAAACTGTTAGGACATAAAAATTATGTTAACATTTGAGTGCATTGAACAAATCAAACTTTAAACAAAAAAAAAAAAATCAAAACAAATATTTGATAAGTGCAAATTTAAATAAATACTTATAATACTATAAGAACATGATGCAGTGGTGAAATTTTGTTGAAGCTAAAAGCATTTCTCATAGGACCATGATATTTTCAGGTTCACTTCTTACATATGAAGCATTATTCATAATTAAAATAGACCAGAAAAGATAAATTAATGGGGCAAAATGTGTTAGATATGTATCATAATTTATCTGAAGAGCTCCAAATAAACGTCAGAATAAATTTTAAGAAATTTCAGATGGAAGATATAGGTCCTATATTTTTAGCCACTCTTGTTTCAGTTAATTATAGTTAATGTCTGGTATGAACTCTAAAGCAGAACTTAGATCTGGTTTGCTATTTGTATTTTTCAACATCATCTAAATCAGACAAAAGACGTTTAAAATATATCGTTATTTTTTGAGATTTATTTTAGTATCGATAGACTACTTCAAACCATTTTATGTGAAAAAAAATAAATGCAATACATTACTACTCGCATCATAAAACACCATTACTGCCGTTACTCGCTGACCAGTATTCGACACGCATCAAAGATGGTCAAACAGCGTTTTCTTTCATGAGCTTTTCTGCGACTGAAAAAGCCGATACGTGATGTTGTTTGCCTACCGCACTCCGCACATTCAAAAATCTCATTGCTTTGTGGCCCCCCCACCTTTTGGTTGTCGCTGTTATTGAGTTTACAATTCTTCTCATTGCGTTCTATTGTGAACTGATTCTTCCCACTCATTCTGCTGTTAATCCCCTTTAAGTTTTCGTGGAAAATGTCCTTGTACAACTTTGAAAGGGTAAACCTTATTGCTGATCATGAAACACATCTTGCTGCAGTATGTCCTGGATTGACTACAAAAAATAAAAAAAAAAAAAAAAAAATAAACCAAACCAAACTTTATTGTTGAGAAAAATGCATTCTCCATAAAAAATTCTAAAATGGTTAAATCGTATACTGTTTCAGATTTTCATGCATTTTAGAGAAGATTAAAAAACAATGAAAATGATTGGTTTATTTTTTCCTATCCGGTTGGCTGCTCAAGTGGCTCACACAACCACAAAAAGTGGGACCACTCCTATTTTTTTTTCTTTTCAGTTAAAAACGATATTTGGTATATTAGTATGACATGAAATTGGGGATTGATTGACTTATTCAGTTGTTTTTGGTCGCTTCCTGTTCCACTGGAAATGGCCGAAACCAGACTACAACTTTTGATTTTTTAAATGGCACCCTTCGCATATTTTTTGCTTTTTTGATAGAAAATAACATTCTGAATAGAATAACATGTCAACTACTGAGCATTTTGCGCCGATGGGTTATTCAGAGATATAACATGCGGGTTCATAACGAAATTTGACTCAAATACCAAGTGTGGTATCAAGTATTCGTAAAAAATGCTCTTTCAAACTAATGAACCACCCTCATTCCATTTGAAAAAAAATGGAAATATTATTAAAGCCCGATTTGGGCATCTTTTAACAAGGTAGGACAAGAGACTAAAAAACATTAAACTATATCAAATCTATTTTTCAAGGTTCATGATTAAAAATTAGTGTTTTAGAACATAGCCATGGCACTCTGGATTGAAATTTAAATACGATTTTTATTGAAGATGAAAATGTCGTCATATGATGCGTCCCTCTATTCAGAATGTCATTTTCTATCAGATAAAAATACCGAGGGTACCATTTAAAATCAAAAGTTGTAATTTCCGGTGAAACAAAGAAATAACCGAAACTAAAATTCCAAAAAAAAAAAAAAAAATAAATGTCATTTTTAATGGAATATAGAAGTGAACCCTTTTGAGACGCACCGGTACTGGATTGCTATAATGAAGTTATAATTTTGAGTTGGTTTTATGTCAACTTTTTAGTAAATGACGTCCTAGACGTTGACCTCGCCAAAATTATCATCGATTATGTTGAAAATTTCTAATATTTTTTCTATCTATGCAAGTATCATTATAATGAATCTATTGTCTAAAACTTTCTAATTTTGAATCGTGTTCTTACGGAAGATGATGATCGAAATAATTCCCTGATTAGAATTTAACAAATTTATTTTTAATTATTTATCAAACTTGGCGAAATAATCGAGTTAATAATAAGGCAATACGTATATGCATAAATTTTATGCGTTTTCTGTGAGTATAATGAAACTTGTTTCTTTTAGTAATCTTTTGCCACTTATGGATTTTATTTTCTAAACTAAATAAGCCGAATTACTTATAACTTAAATCCCAGTTCTACTACTTGAAAACTATGCATACATTTTATGCACAAGTAACAAATTATTACAACATTAACTAACCTTAATTAGAAACTATAATTTATCATTTATAAAAATATTGTATAAAAGTATTTTTGAATAAAACAAGCTTTGATTGATTCAGTTAGTTTTCCGTTATAATATCAATAGTATGTATAAAATTCACCAGCAAAGGCTGGAAAGCGAATAAAAATACAATTTTATTATATCAATAAACTTCTTTCTAAAGAAATGTTCACGTTAGGGAATCTTACGTAACTGTTAAAAATACCTCATAAATTAAGCAAGATGTGTACATTTTGTTTAAAACAATTTTAAATGGTTATGGTTTAAAATTACTAGGAAAAGTAAATATAGGAATAAGATTGTAGATAGAAATATTTCGTATGAATGAAAACAAATGAAATTTTATAATAGGTGCATTATCATATCATCATATAATTTACATTTTACTCGCTTTATTATTATTTTTAATACATTATTTTCTGATATTTCTAGTATATCAACCAAATTTTTAAATTAATTCTAGTATATCAACCAATGATATAATTAAATCATTAAATTAATTTGCAAATGGTGACATACCTTACTTACTTACTTTTTCGTATCCGGATTATAGTTTGTTAGCCCAGTAATGGACTACGTCCAACACTTCCCATTTAGCCAGCCATACGTTGTCGAGTGTACATTTGTGAGAGCAGGAAAGACATTGAAGAACATATTTCATGTGCCGAATGGCGCCGCAGTCGCATTTGTCGTCATTTCTGGTCCAGCAAACCCTATTTGATCAAATTGGATTTCACTGGGGCCACCCCAGTTCTGATTCTGTTAAGCATTCTCCAGGTTTTCCAGTCGCTGGAAACATTGTTTGGTGGGTTCAAGTCGAAGAAACATCTCTAAGTGGGTAGTTGGAGGGAGGTTCATCCAGGGCGTGGCTTAGGAAACGGCACGGCGTCTGAATTTAAGTCTACCTGTGCCGTACTCTTGGCCAAAAATTGAGTGACGAACATTACAGGTTTGTTTTAGCTTCTCAGTATGTTCATAAGTTTTTCTGCGTATATCGAGGCTTGTAAAACCTGCGGCCTTCTAAAGGTTTTCTAAGAGGGTGGGTTTCATTCAACTGGTCACTATTCTGCATGTTTCATTCAAGGTAATGTTCACCTCCTTCGCATGGGCAGATCTACACCACACTGGACAGGCATATTCAGAAGTTAAGAAACATAGAGCTTTAGGAGAAGTTCTGACCATGTTAGGTTTGGCTCCGCATTTGCAATTGGCCAGTTTCCTTATTAAGGAATTTCAGTTTCTACCATTTTCTGCGTTTTTCTGCAGTGATATTTGTAAGTTAATACTCTGTCCAGCACGACGCCAAGATAGGTAGGCCATATCTGTGTGTTCTAGTGGTGTCCCGTCCCATGTGACATTAAGTCTGCTGGTCGCCTGTCTCGAATTCAGGTGGAATGCACTCACTTTAGTTTTGGTGTTGTTGAGTTTTAAAGAATTCCTTTGTAATAAGTCGACATTGTTTTTAGGGCGGTTTCTAGTTTATCCTCGATATCTTCGAACCCTTTGCCTTTAACTGCTATTGCTAGGTCATCTGCATATACAAAGGATCTAGTGTTATCTGGAATTGGTTGGTCATTTGTGTATATGTTGAAAAAGAATTGGTGCCAGCATGCTCTCTTGTGCTAACCCATTCTTCTGGTTTCGCCATCGACTTTTTTTGTCCTCGAGCGCCACGAAAAACTGTCTGTTTTGGAGCAGGGATTCAAGTATCTTGACTAGGTGGTAATCTTTCAAGTTCCCAAGGCTTTAAGTGTAATATATTGTTTTTACCATGTCATAAGTGAAACTTAGGTCGACTAGGGCTAGCCCTGTGATGTGTTTATTTTCAAACCCCTCCTCGATATGTTGTGTCAATGTGAGGATTTGACTGGTGTATGTCTGAAACCTGCTTGGTGTGGAATTAGCTTTGTATCGACGATCTCCTCTTCTATTCCCAGAGGATTATCTTTAGTGCTTCAAAAAGATGGCAAATGAGAGATATAAGTCGGTAGCTTTCCGGAGACTTTGGATCTTTTCCGGGTTTAAGGAGAGCTACTATCAATTGGTGACATACCAACTATGTACAGGATGATTAGGTTTTAATATGATTTATATCGTGAGAGTGATTATTTACAGTAGAACTCTCTTCAGGCTTAACCAGGTCTAAGAAAATATGTTTTTTTTAATTTCATTAAGATATACTATATACTGTATAATCGAAAACCGTCAAGCTATTTGAAATGACGACTACTATAGTAATATACAAAAGTATAAAAAATACCGAAAAGTGTTTTTTTTTTTTGGAAAAAATGAAAATTTAACGTATATCGCCATTAGGTTGTAAAGGGTGTGGGCTGAAGGAAACATTTCAGAAATCTGCCCCAAGGCTTAGCCCGATCCTGTCGTATTAAGCCACATGCCACATCCAAAATTCCAAACACACGTGCTTTGATTGTGTGCTTGATGAAGACTTGATTAAAGTTTCCAGAGCTTCAGCATTCTTGGCTATAAAATATGATCAATTTGTTACTAAACCATATAAATTCATTTATATATCAATTGTAATTACAAAACTCAATCTATTTCCACCAAAGGCTCTAAATTCTGCCTTACTTTCATGCAAACTTAGTCCAAATATAATATATCTTTTATTGATAAGCCGACCACCAAAATCTTAAAAATAAAATTAAATTGTCTAAAATGTCCTACAATACGGATATAGTATAATCTTTAATTTATACTACCTTTAATTTCCTTCTTCATTTATGTAAAAATAATTCCAGCTCACAAACTGAACAAACATGGCTTTTATGCTCTTTCAACCCAGTGAATGTAATGTCTTATGAGGATACCCTAATATCGCATTTGAAATTAACGAGTCTGAGTAAAATTCAAAAAACAAATTACGTAAATTGCTTAACGAACTAACATTATCCGAAAGCAATATAAACCAAACTGTCTGGTTTAGCGGATTAACGAAATTAGGCCACCGGTTTTCCGTCATTGATGCCGCCTATGTAACGTAATCACATCTGTTTACGCATGTGTATGCAATGGAAACTTGAGTAAAGTAAATTAATCATAAACATATACATTCTCAGTAGCTGAACTGAAGACGCAAAATCGAAATAAACAGCTGCAACCCATGACCGTTAACACAAATCTAGTTTTAGCTCAACACCTAATGTGCGGACCTTAATTATGAAGGCTGCAAATAGATAAAAAATATAGAATTCATGATACTTTAATGGATATTTTAGTTTCTATATTAGGATATTCAGTCATTTTTCGTATTGATTTCTGTGTATACTAGAGATGAGTAATAAATCAGAACCAGATCCAAATCTGCATGTTATTCTTTAAAAATCATGACTTAACCCTATCAGCTCGGTTTTCCTATAGGAAACCGCGATTAAGGATTTCTTGTTTTAGCGCGAGGCTCTAAATTTAGGGCAAAACCAGTGTTACTAAAGCTGCGGTTTGCGATTTCCTCGGTATCAATTGCAACCAACTGTGATTTCTATCTGTGAGTTTGAATTTTTACGAGTTGGGTGGATTTGCGATTTGGTTGCGAATGTAATTTTGTGGATCTATTAAATACTAAGAAAACCTCGCGGATTGAATCTCTTTTCTCTGATTATTGGCCGAGAGGGCATTGTTTTTCTATAGGCCACATCATAGTGTTAAATGATGTTTCTGGCGTAGCCCACCTCATAACTTTTTTATTTTTTCTGATAAAAAAAAACGAGATTTACCTAATATGTTAGTATAGTCTGTACAACGAGAAGATCCTTGACAGTGATAGATGTGTCTGTCATTTTAATTTCAAAGTAGTTTATTCTGGATTCATGAAACAAGATGGTATTAAACTGAAACGCATAGCGATATATTTAAAATTTGATTGACGTTGATAATGTATGACACTGCAATATTTAAAACCAGAAGAAACTGAAAATAACGAATATTTATTACAGCAAAACGAAGAAGCAATACAAAACAAACAAGTAAACAAGACACCGCATACCAAAAAAATATAAAAAGAACTATTATTTACTTCCAAGCTTTATGAAACTACCCGCATTTAAGATTATATTTATCAATATAACTTTGTACAAATACAAATCAGGCTATTCCACAGGTGAAGGTTAAACAATGGCATAGGTAAAATGCTAGCAAACTATTTCATAATAAGAACACCTACTCAAATTTCATACCTTTAAAGGTTAATGTAATTTGAATTTTAAACCAATTTTTTTTTTTAAAAATTGAATTATTTTCTTCTGCAGTAATCAAAATCCATTATTTAATTCAATGTGATGGCCGATATTTTTACAAGCAACGAAGCTTTAGTATGCAGCAGTTTGATCCTTATATAATGATGCACTTATCTGCTAATGAAATGGTATACAAACTTATCGATGGCAACTTCAATGGTGTATAAGACTTTCTGCCTGGGCAGTGCATGTAAACTCACAACCTGTGTCAATTCCCAGTTAATTTTCACTTATCTTCCCACTTGACTCTCTCTCAAAAGTAACACGTAATAATACTGAATCAAATGTGAATTACCCTTCAAACGCACAACAAAAGCATACCAAATTATAGTCCCATGAATCATAAGATTTTGACAAGCAAACATAAACTAAAGAAGAGTTCATACGCATTGGCGTCCGTTTGTCGTTCATCGTTCCATCAATGTTACTGTGTAATGAATGACTGTCATTTGCCCAAAACCACAAAACTGGTTAAAAACAAGAAGAAACAAAAAAAAAAAAAAAAAAAAAATTTAAAACCCATCCATAGATAACTATATATAAAAAATATAAAAAAAAAAAAAAAAAAAAAAAAAAAAATTTTGAAAAATAAATAGATTGGTATGGGACACACCATTTTCTGCTATCGTTCAGTTTGAATATTACCTGAGAAAAACAGAGTATATAAGGATATAAATTAATGTATATAATTCTTTGGGTACACCCCTGTTTCACCGGAAATGACTACAACTTTTGATTTTTAAACAGCAACCTCGGCATTTTTCTACAAACCAATGCAACTCAGCAGACAAGTGAGTTTATTTGTCAAAATTACATGAAACCAATCGCTAACCCAGCAAAGGTTTTTCACCGTACCAAATTCCTGAATAAAATTCTAACATTTCAAATGTAACTCTATGGAATATTATTTATACACGACGATAAATTGCATTATTTGTCTTCCTTGAAATTATCTTGCTCACTGGCGATTTCATCGCCCGTGAATTAATTTTTCGGTCGACTAGAGCAAAATACCACTTTTATCAGTCTTGTATAAAAACAACTAAAATTGTAATCGCAGGTTACGGTCATTGCGCATTAAAAATCTCAATTTCAATTCAAGGGATTGAGAATCGCAGTTTTAACACCCCAGGTATAACCTACGATAATTTTTAATAGCGCGTTGTTTAGTTGTTGTGCTTGCTATGAAGTTTCTGTACCAGCCTGTGTCAAATAAAAAATAAATCCATTCCTCTGGCTAAACAGTATCTCCAAAACTACTTCAAAACAGAATATCCAATCGATTACGCATGTTGACTCAATATTTATCACCCAACACACCTCTCCGCCTGAGTATTTATTCATAATCTTCGCAATTATCCATTTACCGTCTCCGCATACTAACGAGATCGGTTTAGTTACAACTCTTTCTTTTTTCGTTAGTCTAGAACACAACAACGTTATTATCGTGGGCGAACCACTAAAGATTCCACCACACGTTACGAGATCTTAAAGACGCTTGTGGTTTTAATTAGTTTGTATTCGCCAATATCGATAAATCGTTGGGTTAAACTACGTTTATAATATACAATTTATGCATTTGATGTTTTATTTTGACTGTACACCAAAATACCATGCAGGGCCTAGTTTAAAATGCATTAAATCATGTATCTTGTTTTCAAAAATGCTGTTACATTTACATTACAAACAAAGTTTCACATACCCAATACAAATGTTAATAATAAACTAATATTACAAACATCTTCTTTGCTTTGGTATTCATTATTATAGTTCTGGAACTGAGCTGTTTTTCGAACCAGCCACTGATACTGCGCCTCTTAGGAACTAGACTTCTGTTTTTTTTTTTTTTTTTTTTTTTTTTTTTTTTTATACTTTTTTTTGTTCAATGGTGGTGCATTTCATCAATCAGAAAACAGGGGATGGTTTTCAAAGTAAAATAGGTTAAAAATTGAGATTTCTGTTTGAAAATAATATCAAATGCTATAACTAGTCAGTGAAAAATTAAATAGCGAAACGCAAAGAAAAAGTACAGGTAACTTAAATTTCACATCAAACAACATAAAACAAATATCTATCAATCTATAAAATTTAAAAAAAAAAAAAAAATATTTGAAATTAAAATGCAAATATCTATATTAAAACCTAAATATAATAAATAATGAACTTAAAGAGAAAAGAGGCAAGAACAATAAGAAATAGACTACTTATTTAGCAGAGTTTCATTTCGATCGCTAGAGTATCAAAGAAACCTCTCTGCTAACAATTATTGTTACTGAGGCCCGATTCTGTAAAAATATTTAAAAAAAAAAAAAAAAAAAAAAAAAATAAATCTTTAAAAAAACTTAGCATTTCATCGAACACAAATACTAATACATTCAGCAATATTACTTTAAATAATAAAATAAATATATTTAAACTTCAATAATTGCTTAATAAACATTTTATAGAAACTTCTAGAAGTAAGAACAGTATTTCGACCGCTAGGAAGTATCAAAAGTCTTTCTGCACGTAATAAAAATATGTTTTAAAAAAAAAAAAAAAAAAAATGAAGAAAAAATTGAAAAACTGGAATTAATAATTTGAGTCGTGGTTCTTTTGATGTTCTCAGAAAAGAACGAGGAAATTCCCCTTGGTTCTGGCAAACCTAGAATTATCACTACATGGCTGTCACTGTCCATTGCTGTATGCATCCCCAAGTTCCCCACCTTGCTGTCTTCATGTCACCCAATTCCCAGCAATTTTTTTCACACCATTGCAGCCATGTCGGTGGTCTACCTCTATTCCGTTTATCTTCTCGTGGCTGCCATTCCAATATTATTTTAGTCCACCTGTCGTTCGTTCTTCTCGCCATATGACCTGCCCATCTCCATTTCATTAGGTTTTGTCTTTGACCTTAGTTCTTTGTCTGATTGTACATTGGGTATTTTCCATTGCTTCTTTGGCTAAACGACTTCTGGTACTCTTTACTTGTTAATGTCGGTACTTCCGTCTAATGTTCAGGTAGTATGTAAAGTCATTCGGAACCCCAAATTAAAGTGGAATAATTTAGTGGTATCAATTAATTAAACTTCATTCAGAACGTCGAAATTAGGTGGATACCTACCCCAGTATCCTTTAGGCAGAAATTTGCGCTTATCGAAAGATGTACAATTTATCTTTAGGATAGAACTATCGAAAACAGAAGTACCTGCCATCCCATCCGATAGTCAAGCAGCACTTAACGCGATCAACCTTGTGTAACCATCAATTGGAAGTTGGTCAAAGAATGCCCAGAGAAGCTCAAATAAATTAGGCAAAGAAAATAAAAGTCCTCCTACTCTTTGGTGCTCTGGGTGCCTGCTCACCAAGGGATAGAAGGCAATGAAAAGCAAATGATCTTAGCTAGAAAGGAGCGAACACTCCACTAACTGAACCAGAAACTCGTTCTGTTTTCCAAACTTGGAACCAACTGAAAGTGGAATCCAGCTAATCTCGGGAAGACTCCATCCGTAACTTGAAATGGGTGTCCTCCAACGGTCTAATACACCCGAAAAAGTTCCTAGAACTTATGACCGAGAAAATCAAAGGTTTTCCTTGATTTAAGTAAAAACAATCTTCGGATTGTCAATGGGTTTCTAATAGACATTGTCTTCTCAACGAACACCCTAGTAGGTTGAAACTGAGAGAAACAACGGCGAATGTAGATTTTATGGGGAAAATGGGAAACACCAGGAACACCTTATCACTGAGTGCGCCGAGACGACGACCATTCGTGCCATGAACCTTGGTACGTCCGATGTCGAGGATGGAGAACAGGAGAAGTAACCTCTTTAAAACCGTATCAGATACTGGCTTTTCTTAAAGCCCTGAGATTGTAAGGATGAGTTATAACCGTTATAACTCAAGAAAGGGGAACGCACAATTGGTGATCTATAAGGTCGCGGTGATTAACCTCCTAAACATCATTCTACATCTCTATCTTCCATACATAATTGTGATTAGAGATCAAAAGTTATTGAGTTATTTCTAAAACATTCAGTACCTAAACAGTATCGGCCAATTAGTTTAAAACAATATTATTATATTAATTTTAATTGTGTTTTTTAGCTTAGTCAACAGCTTGCGATAGTTATTTGTATCCATAAAGAAAGCCTAATATTTAGCTCATAAACTAAAACCTTATTGATTTAACCAATATTTTCGATTAAATATCTTGATTTGATTTTCGCCTTTGATTGATGATAATCATAGGCGAAAATCCGTCAAGAAATGGTGCATTCCTCGTAAATTTTGAAGTATAATTGTAAAGTGGAAAAGTTACAAGTTTGTTAACTTTTTCCACCAACTGAAGATTCCTAACACCAATTTTTTACGTTCTGAAGCTTACATTCAAAGGAACAAAAGCCCTAAAACTAGTTACCACCAACTAATTGAAACAACCAATTTATTCCACCAATTGCAACGTTACTAGAAAGACTATTTTTGTCACTATAAAATAAATACAAAAAAAAAAAAAAAACATTTGAAATAAATAATAATAATAATATCTTTAGTATATAACCACTTTTTTTATAAAACCATTGCCTTCTGTGAGCCCACTACAAAGAAATAATACATTTGTTAGAAGTTACCCTGCCATTTTGTGGGATAAAGCCTTGTTTATAACACACTATTCAGGTGTAACGATTAATATATATTATAATTATACAAGAAGGAAACAACGCTTTTTAATTCTCAATAATACCGTTCTAAAAATATACTTTGTATAAAATGGGTAGTTTATTTGAAGAGCCTTCTTACTCTCTGTTAGTAAATCTATCACGTTTGTATTACGATGATTATGTGGATGTGCGCTTGATATGTATATTTATACCAGCAACGTGTAATGCACATCTTGTTTAGTTTATATTTTGCAAGTAACTGCAGCAATTGGTAAACAACAGTGCAAAATGCACTTGAAACTAACAGAAAACACGGTGAAAAATGAAAAAGATTCTAAACAGCAGTAGGTTTTCTTTTATATTATCTTCGCGCGTTTAGTTTTCTATATTAACTGCTTCATCAACAAAATTATAATTAGAGTTATCACACCATTTCCACTTCTTGAAAATCTGAACTTAAAATAATACAGCATGCATTGCATATTTATGTAGATTTTTTGTCATTAAATGTCATTCCACTGAAAACATGAAGTTATAGAATCGAGTAGTTTTAATAAACCTAGCAAAGCTCTTAACTAGATATTCATAAATACATAATTCATTAAAAAAATATAAGTATGATAGAAAAATATAACAATCGTAATATACCGGTTGTATCTCAGAAACTGCTTATCGTGTAACTTTGGTAAAAAAAATTGTAATAAGTAAATCGACCAAGAGAAATCGCTGGAAATTATTTTTAAATTCGAAAAATGTTTTCTAGGGTGTGTATCTGTGATGGCCAATCAAAAAACAGGATTTTTCTCAAAATATATTCTTTTCATTAATACAAATAATTTTCTGCATTTGTTCAATTTTCGTTGAAATGTACCTACTTGGAGGTATCCTTGGGCCTATTTGTAAAGTTCGTATTGTAGTAAATAATTATATTTTACCAGCTGGACCTTTGAAGTGAGCAAAGTACCTGTGTGCTGTACTGCTCAAGTTTTAACCGTATAAATATAGACCGATAATATATAAAATCTGTTAAAGCTGCCTTTTCAAATTGTAATTTTCCAAACAATAACGGAACATATAGCGATATGACCTATAATACCGTACATACTTTATGGGTGGGTTCATTGCCATTTGAGTAAAACATGTTTTAAAATTATCGTTATTAAAATTACTTTTTATGTGTATTAATAGAAAAATCTGCAATTTTGTTTACTCTTCCCTGTTGTTTACAAAATTACAACCTGATTTTCGACAAGTAAGTTAATAATTAGCATACCTATAGGTTACGAAATATTTTGATAACAAACACGATGAAAATGTAGATGATGATAGTCAGACAGTGGATATTACGTAGAAACAAATGAAAAAAATTAAAATAGATAGTTTTGGAAGCCAATTCTGTCAATATTTGCTCAACACTTAAAAAGCTGAACAAAAAATACGTTCCCACTCTTTTGTTTGTATTGTTGAGTTAAAATGAACAAGAGTAGAACTAGCTTTCACTTTTACTCATGTATGATATTTTTTTTTTTCACTTTCACTATATACTCATGTTCTGTTTCACTGAAAATATTTTCTCTGAATCAGTTAGACTGCTTATGTGACACTGACACATAAGAACCCGCTTTAAGGCTGAAATTACTAATGTTTTGGAACTGTAAATGTTAAACATATTCAAATTCTAGTAGCATTGTTTGTACTATTTTACTAGTCTTGTAATACAGACATGAAAGAAATTAAGAGTTTCAAGATAGAGGTACATTATTTTTTATATCGAAACTATAAACTCTAAATCTGATTTAATGAATCTGAAAATATATGTATATTATGTTAAATTATTCTGATTTTCATGCTGTACCAACAAGTACCAACCGAAATGTATACACACAGGACCTCCTCCACGAAAGCTTGTTAAGACTCATAAAAAATATTATAAATGACATTATGTTAACAATTTAATCAATAATTTTATTTGTCATATCCTTCTTTAATTGACCTTATAGTAGTAACGGCATGTTAATTTTAATATCATTATTATGTTAAAGCAAGCCATCGATCAAGTTGTTATCATCGAAAATGTGTTGAAAAAGTGTTTTGACAGTATAATATTAGGAGATGACTAAATAGATCTAATAGTTAATTAAACTGGTCTAAATTAGGTTTCTCGAAACTTAAATTTGATTTTCTACTTAAGAAATACTTTATATACAATTTTTTAAAAGAAAATTGTGCAATTTTTTATTTATTAGTACAGGGTGTCATTGAAATGGTGTAAAGAATTCGGGGGGTGATAGTACTCCTAAAAATAGTAAAAAAAGTTCCTATAAGTAAAGGCGGAAAATGCATATTAAGGGAGTTAGAGGCACTGAAAGGGTGAATTTAAAAAACGCTTGTTTTAAAATTGTACGCTTAAAAAACGAGATAAAATTTCGATAAAAAATCCTCTGCAATACATTTTGACCCTAAATCAAATGGTGGTACTGAAAAATTATTTGGAAAAGCGGAAAGGGTAGTTTTTGCATGGATAGGGTTTTTTTTCGTGAATAACTTTTTTGAGGTTATTTTTTTTGCAACGTGGGTTCATTTTTTGAAAACTACATACTTTTTCCTACAAAAAAGATACTCTTGTTGCACATCGCCCAGAGCGTTGGTTTTCGATAAAATTGAAGACAAAGAGTTTGCTCTGATGGGTTTGCTAACTGGTTAATCAACATAAACTTATGGAAGTTATGGCTGTTCAAAAGTATCCAAGTAGTTATCAAATAATTAATTGAAAAATCAAAATTTCATGATTTTTAAAACATCTTATTGCTTTAAAAAACGAAATAATCCAATTACCAAAATTCCTTATTAAAATAATGCATTCCTTAATTCATTCATAGTAAATGTTCAAAGTGACCACCATTCATTTCAATGTAGACATCTGATCTTCTCTACGATCTGCGTAGATACCCTGTGGAATATCCTTGGTGTTGTGCGAATTTGATTGGAACAATCAATAATGCGTTGCCGTAGTTGATTTTCAGTATTAATCGGCACTGAGCAAACCAAATTTTTTTAAAACCAAAAAAGTTTATTTCGTTTTTAAAGCAATAAGATGTTTTAGAAATCATGAAATTTTGATTTTCCAATTAATTATTTAATAACTACTTGGTTACTTTTAAACCGCCATAACTTTCATAAGTTAAGGTTGATTAACCAGTTAGCAACCCATCAGAGCAATCTCTTTGCTTTCAATTTTCTCGAAAACCATCGCCTGGGCGATGTGCAACAAGAGTACCTTTTTGTAGGAAAAAGTATGTATTTTCAAAAAATGAACCCACGTTGCAAAAAAAATAACCTCAAAAAAGTTATTCACGAAATAAGCCCTACCCTTGCAAAAACTACCCTTTCCGCCTTTCCAAATAATTTTTCAGTATCACAATTTGATTTAGGGTCAAAATTTATTGCAGAGGTTTTTTTTTCTAAGTCTTATCTCATTTTTTAATCCTACAATTTCAAAACAACCGTTTTTTAAATTCAACCTTTCGGTGCCCTTAACTCCCTTAATATGCATTTTCCGCCCTATACTTATAGGAACTTTTTTTACACCATTTCAATGACACCCTGAATACGTACTGCAATTTTGATTATGTGTCAACGGAATTGTCTTCAATATGAACAATACTGTCTCAAGATTTATGACTGCATAGCTTGCATATTATACATTAAAATTCACGATAACCAACAACCAATAAGTGTCTAAATATTTGGAGCAAGTTTATATTTTTATTACTAATCGAAATATTTATTAAAAGTTGAAAAGGTCATAGTGTAGAGTAACAGAGAAAAATCTTCTGAAATAACAAAAATCTTCCTTACAGAGAAAAATCTTCTGAAATAACACTAGTTAATTATATCGTCACCAATATACATATAATACATTTTTTCTACGTTTGTTGGTTTAATTTTTTCAATGTCGTTTTTGTTTATTTCAACCACAGAAAAATAATATTCCCTTTAACATGATATACATGTTTTTGATATGCAAATTAGTGTCCGTGGATTCTACCTCGTGATTATCAACCTAGAAGTTTACAAGAAACATCAGATATATAAACCCACATAGAAAGTGATGCAAATATAATACTAGAATTTAGAATTTAGAATGAGTGGGAGGGGGGTTAATCACTTCGACCTTACAGATCCATTGTGTCCCCCTTTCTTGAATCATAACTCATCATACAGTCCCAGGGCTTTGACAAAAGCCAGTATCTGGGACGGTTTTATAGAGGGTAGTTCTCCATCTCCAATATCAGTCATACCAAAATTCATGGCACGAATGGTTGTCATCTCGGCGCACTCAGTGATGAGGTGTACTGGTGTTTCCCCATCTTCCCCACAGAATCTGCATTCGCCGTTTCTTCTTAGTTTCAATCTACTGAGGTGTTCGTTGAGGAGACAGTGTCCTGTTAAAAACCCCGTGACAATCCGAAGATTGTTCTTACTCAGACCCAGGAAGATCTGTGATTTTTCTTCATCATAAGCCCTCAGAAACTTCTTCGAGTGTCTTAGACCATTGGAAAATTTCCATTCCAGGTTGCGGATGGAATCTTCCAAGTTCTTGAGTTCCGCCTTGAGTTGGTTACCACTTGGAAAGCAGAACGGTTCTGGTTCAGTTAGTGGAGTGTTCGCTGCTTTCCTAGCTAGATTATTTGCTTTTTCATTGCCTTCTATCCCTTGGTGAGCAGGCACCCAGTGTAGGAGGACTTTGTTTTCTTTGCCTAATTTATTCAGCTTCTCTATGCATTCTTTGACCAATTTCGAATTGATTGATACTGAGTTGATCGCCTTTAACGCTGCTTGACTATCAGACAAGATGGCTATTTCTTGTTTCCGATAGTTCCTATCTAAGATAAGTTGTACGCATCTCTCGATAGCGTAGATTTCTGCCTGTTGGATACTAGGGTAAGTGCCCATTGGTTCGGAGTAATTAGCTCTCGGCCCAAACACTCCGATCCCTGTTCCCGTATTGGTTTTGGAAGCATCAGTATACCAAGTTATGGTATGGTCTTTTAACTGCTGGGCAAGCGTTTCGCTCTTCCAATCCTTCTTATTGCTCAATACTACATTGACATGTTTGTCAAAGTTGTACGTTCTTGGCATATCGTCCACTGGGAGTTGCAGGAGTTGTATTTCCTTTTTGAGGGTGTTCCAAGCCCCTGATCTGTCAATTCTCCCAGTACTAATTCCGTTATTGACCATTCTAATCATTGTCGCATTGGCATATCTACCAATGACAATGTGCAGTGGTGTTAGATCTAGAATGACCTCCATTGCTGCTGTTGGACAGGTTCTCATGGCTCCTGTGATGCAAACACATGCTAGTCTCTTGACTTTGCATAGGTTTAGCCTTGCCGTCCGTTGCTCTAGTTTTGTGTACCAGGCAACTGCTCCATAAGTAATCATGGGTCTTACTATCATGGTATACATCCAGCGCATCTATTTCCGGCCAGTTTTCTGCATATCATGAGAGCCTTTATGGCTTTGCTGGTAGTGTTCTTAATATGCCTGTTCCACAGGAGTTTACTGTCCAGGGTTATTCCCAGGTATTTAACTTCCTGTGTTGGCAGTATTTCCTTTCCATCTAGTTGGATTCTTTTCAAGTTTTTCAGACTTCGCTTTCTGGTGAATGGCACTATCGCGGTTTTGTCTGAGTTGATAATCAGCCCGACAGTCCTACACCATTTCTCAGTGATACGGAGTCCTCTTTGGATAATATCACACAAGGTGCCTTCATGTTTCCCCCGAGCGATCATGACTATGTCATCTGCATACCCAGTGCAGTGTATTCCCGCTAGAGTTAATTCATCTAATAATTCATCCACCACCAAGCTCCACAGCAAAGGGGAATATAATACTAAGAAAATGAAAGATAAATTTCAATAATGGTCGATGGTTAAGATATTTTTTTGTGCAGGGTGTCCCACTAAGAATAGCTCCCGGCTGTATCTCGGAAAGTATTATCCGTAGGACCTGCGGAAAAAAATATTGCTAACTAAAATGCCTATGAGAAATTGCTGGAAATTATATTCAAGTTTGTAGAACGGCCGCTAGAGGGCGTAACTGCTATAAAAGTTTTTACACAATTTTGCTTAGATAAGGGGTACTATAAATAATAGCTTAATAATTTTTAGAAAATTTTGAATATTTTTTGTTAGCACCATTTTTATACCATTTTCTCGTATCTGTCAAAATAAAATGGTGGGGGAAGGTTAGATCTGTTTTTATTTAAATATTAATAACTGCGGACTGGATGAACGGAATCCAATAAAAGGGGACTCGTTTAAAACGGTAAGATTTTGAACGTAGACGGCTGTGGGATGCTGTCTTACAATTTAGCAAACAGTGCACGTTTTTTCAAAAAAAAAATAAATGCTAAAGTATGTGTAGTTTTAATTGATAGAAAAGAGTAAAAAAGCTTAAAAATTCAGCGAAAACCGCATCTTGATATCCTCTTTCGAATGAAGATATTAGCAAAATTATAATAAATACGAAAAAATAAGCCTAATTACCTTATTTTTATAACACGGTTACATCCTTCTTGATTATGACTATTCTAATAAGAAATAAGATAGAAACGATTAGTTTACTCTAAAATCGACAATATACTAGAATATCACAATACAAGATGTATTAATATCTGATAATTAAGATATCAATGACACTGAACAAGAAACGACTCGCGACGTCTCAGTGAAGTCAAGGTAGGCTTTGGAAAAAAGTTGCTTTTGGCGTATAGTATAAACGTCAAAGTGTTATTAGATCAACATTTTGATAGCCTTAGCAGCGTTTTTATCTGTTGGTTACTTTTTCAAAAGGCCTCTATTACTTGAAGAAGCAGTTGATGGCAACTGTTGCTAGGCTTTATATCATCACAGGCGCCGTTACGACAGTAGAATGTTAAATTGTTTGGCCTGCCGTTTTCGTACTAGCGAAAATATTCATTAATGCCCTGTTTATCGATGGCATAGAGGTCGAACTGAAGTTAAAACAGGATAAATATTAAGGAAAGCACCATAGTACCAAGGTGCCAAGGTACTGAAGTACAAAAGTATCGAAAACTATCGAACTACGATCTAACAAATTACCAAAGTCCCGAACTACCCGTAATTTATTGCCTATGTGTGAAAACTTTTATTACGCCACATGACCATTTTTTAGTCTAAATCTAAACGTGACTATATACAAAAACATCACTATATACAAAAACATCACTTTAAATACCTACTTCAACCAATTTTGCATTTTCATTTTTCATTTTCATGGTATTAGCTCAAGCTGCCCATTTTGGTCACCCTGTACATTGAAATTAATAATCTTTACTAAATATAATTTTTGCTCTTATGATTTGGGTGAAATCGCTATGAATAACCCAGTTGATTTTTTTTCTTCAGATGTCATTGTTGTGTAGTGCAAAAATGTAATTGGTTCAAAACCTACCGCGCGTTACATCATTCGTGTGTCACAAAACATGTTTCGTCGTGTTTTATTTGTTAGAACGATGTAAATTTGGTTTTATCAGTGAAAGTGTTTTAATACGATGTTGATGAAATTAACGTTCATTTATTGGGTTCTCGCTACATCGGTACCAAAGGCGGAAGCGTCCCCAAACGAAAAATCGTCTTTAAAAGCGCTGAAACAAAGAAGACACCCGAGGCAGTACTACCAAGGCATGCCGATTTATCCAGCTGTAGAGTTCAACCAACAACTACCACCTTACATCGTACCGAGGTGTTACTACTTCATGCCTTGTGTAGCGCCACCTTGCCAAAGGCGATGTCCAAATTTTGGCCGGCCGTCACCAGTTGTTCCTGCACCAGGTACTGCCTAAAAATATTGTAGTAAAATCATCATGCGGCTTTAGCATTGCAGTTTTTAAACGCATACGAGTACTATTTTCATGTTTTCAAGTGGATAATTTAAAGCTAGATGAAAAAAAAAGTATTAATATAAATTGTAAACTTAAAAATGTATAAATGAATATATTATATGAAAAAGCAACAGCTAGTAAGTATATAATCATAAAGCAAATATCAGTAAGTCGAAATTTAATACATGAAAATTGTGGGAAAACCCAAGATCAGAAAAACTTCTATAAAAAAACCCATGTTAAATCAAATTTTGATTTTTTAGTTATTCATTTATAGCCAATATAAGCAAAAAAATTAAACCAGATAGTTCGCTTGCTGAAAACTTAGTGAATTAAATACAAAGAAAAATGCAATGTTAAAAAACAACAGAATGTTTTGGTTTCTTTGCATTCAATTACTTTACAAGTTTCACTCATGTTTTATTTTTGTATTTTCTTTAAATACATATTTATTTATAAATAAATATATGATTGCCCCCTAGTATACGACATAAATCAGGATTGATTGACGTATTCAATTTGTTTCGGTCACTTCTTGTTTCACCGGAAATGACCACAACTTTTGATTTTTAAATGACACTCTGGATATTATTGTACCTTATTCGATAGAAAATGACACTCTGAAGAGAATGACATATCATATGTCAACTTTTTATTTAAAATTGTAACATGCGGTTCATAACGACAATTTTACTCGAAATAACAAGTGTGTGATACGAAATTATTGGTAAAAAAACTTTTTTCCAAATATGCTAATGGGTAATCCCTTGTTCCATTTCAAAAAAATGAGATAATATGATTACAAATACGATTTGGGCATCTTTTAACTGGCCAGGGCAAGACACGAAAAACATTAGACAATCAGATTTATTTTTTCAAGGCTCCTTGATTAAAAATTAGTGTTTTTAACAGATCCCGAGATTTAGATTGAAATTTAAAATACGATTTTTTTAAGCGAAAATGTCAAATGTTAACATATAATATGTCATTGAGAGTGTCATTTTCTATCGAAAGTAAAAAATACCGAGAGCGTCATTTAAAAATCAAAAGTTGTAGTAATTTCCGGTGAAACAGGAAGTGACCAAATACAACTGAATATGTCAATCAATCCTGAGTTATGTCATATACCTATCGTAGCAAATCTAATCTTTTTTATCTGAACAAATAAAAAAGTTATAGAGGTTTTGGGAAACACCCGGCAGATATATTGATAGATTGTATTCATGAATATTGAATTTATCACACATTTTGTTGAGTTTCCTTAAATTTATCATAAATAACTTTTACTTTGGAAAACATTAAAATGGTACCCTAAACTCATTTAAAAATCATCATATGCACTCTCGAAGTACTACCAGTATAATATTTTAGGTTATGTCGGTGCAGAGATCATTATATCACCCGCTGAAACTAAGTTTCCTGCTACTAAACCTCCTAACAACATTCCAGGCAAGTAAAACCAAATATTATTATTTAAAACCTCTAAAACATTAATTAAGAATAAATCTGTTGACTTGCTTTTAGTATTTCGCAAAAGCCAAGTTGAAAATCGTTTATACAGGGTGTTCCTTAATGACGTATGCTAATATTTAAGGAGGTGATTCTTGAGCTTATTCTAAGAAAAAAACTTCATATGAATATATGTCCTAAACATCTTAACTTTTCAGATACAGTGTGGTAAAATGTTCTATTTTTTTTTCAAAATATCTCTGATGGTATATTTGATACACGTCCATGCATCAAAATGCTTATTTTGATATACAAAAAAATGCATCATTTCTTAATTTCCTTCCAGTCGATGCAGAAATGATTTCCACACAACAGTCGCCGCATCATATTGTCAGCGATTTGACCCTGAAATAAACTGACTTAATTTTTTAGGGAAAAACTATGCGTCAGACGAAAAAAATAAAGAGACAAAAAATGTTTGGAAATGAATGGAGATTTTGAAAATCATTTTTATTTTAAGAGAAGTCCGTGTACCACTTTTTTCTTCGAAAATATTCAATGTAAAACCCGTATGGACAGCACTGGTTGAAATAAATAAAATTCTTTGTACACCAAAAAAGGTATTTTGATGCATAAAAAGGTGTACCAAGTTTCATAAAGATATCTGTAATAAAATCAGAGTTATTATGAAAAAAAGTTTTTTTTTAGAAAACTTTACCATCCTGTATCTCAGGAGTTAAGATGTTTAGGACAAATATTCATATGAAGTTGTTCTCTTAGAATATAGAATAGATCCAAGAATCACCCCTTAAATATTAACATATTATTAAGGAACACCCTGTATAAATTATAATAAAGATATGATATAATATGTGAGAATTGATGCACGCTGTCAAATATATTTTTTTGCAATATTTGACCTTTACTACACACCGGTTGGATGTAATTTACACCCGATAAAAGCAATGAAATTTTGCTGGCAGATTGCTTAAGATGTCATAAATCTTTGAGAGAAGTTTTAACAGGATGAACTCGATTTTTCTATACAATATATTAGCCACAAAATATTTGATACTAGATAAAATGATTGAAGACTAAGCCCGCGGTTACATTGCACGCGGGTCCGTGCGTTTTTTTAAACGTGCGAGCTCTGACGGAATTTACTCGTACCACTATTTTATTTTAGTGGTTACATTAGAAGCGCATTCGTGGTGTCCTGGGTGTCGAGTTTGTCAAAACGGACGCCGCTACTTTGATGCTGTCTGAGGATTTAATGTTAAAATAACTACTTATGAACAGAAGAAAATGTTAGGTAAATGATTTATATGTAAATAAAATATTTGGTGAATTTACATATCATTATTTATCATTTGTTTGTTTTTTGCGGCGTGCACGCCCGTGCACGTACAACCAAAAATACGTACGGACACGCATCCAGTGTAACCATGGGCTTAGACCCGGTTGTACTTACTCGATTCAGTGTGAGTTCAGGTTTAAATCTAGTAGAAAATGGTAACAGCTGTTATAGTATACCACTTAACATAATATCTACACCAACCGGTTCGAAAAACGGGCACTTTAAAATATTGATGTATTTTAAAGTTTAATATATTTTGTTCTAGCAGGCCGATTTTGATATTTTTTAAGCAGTTTGTAGCTAAATTATTTGACTTTTTAGTATCTCTTTCTAAATTAAAAATGAAAGTTTCCGTCTTTCAATTATACGAGGGAAAACAAAATGTTGATATTTTGGTGAAAGTTTGAAACGCCCTTTGGAATATGTTAACAAACCAAGGAATTAAAAAATCATTT